>NW_012027683.1:41160-131559 GCF_000956235.1 Wasmannia auropunctata
GAAAAATCGTACAACGCTCAACAAAAAGCAAATTAAAGCTAAAGATTTACTCTTTCGAAAGCTGTAAACTGCATTTGCATGCGATTTTTAATTCGCGCCATGGAACTTGTCAAAGTTTGTAAAAAATTTTGAGATTCGTCGGGTCTCCTTTTCTATCCGTGTAATTCCATGAAAGATCAGTATGATCGTTTTCTAAAGTACCGATTTGGAAAGTAGAGGTTTCAAGCTGTAAAATGCTTTTTTGAACATCTCAATACGATCATTTTTGACAAAGTTGCACTCTCTTGAATTTTGCCTATTTTTGGAGGGTAAAGTAAGTGATGCTTTAATTTTGTTGAGAAGTGTATAAAGTATATTGAAAAATGTATGTATATATATATAAAACATGCACTTAAATTAACTACACAAATATTTTTTAGGAAAATTACGAGGATATAAAAATAAAGTCAATGGATAAAAAACAGCGTTTCTGCAAAACTAATTGTAAGACAAATTGGTGAGAGTATCGCAAATGTGGAATCCATATTTCATCTACATTATATCTATATTTGTGCAATCTACTTTTACGCAGTTTCGAAAGGTGGACGTAGCACGGACACGCACCACAAATTGTATATCCGCGGCGCAGAAAAGTGAATGTTGCTATGTAGTTTGCATCCACTTCTTTGGGGGGGCGTTAATGTGCGAGAGGGCATTTCACACGAAAAAGACCGTCCTCTCTCAAATTAGGTTAGGTTCCTCCCTGATATTTGTGATCGGTGGGCGGGGAATTGATAGAATCATATGTTTGTCATTTAATTAAAAATTCGTAAGGCATTTTACCGAGTGCTAAATCGATTTTCAAAATGGTACGTATAAAAATATTTAATTTTCAAATGAGATTCACATCTTCCATTGGATTCGATAAACATACGTAAAGAAAAATATGCTCCAAAAGTGTCGTCTCTCTTAATTGACATTTACTTCGACATTTACTTAATTGATCGTTACTTCTGTCAGGTTGAAACATTATTTTGACAAGCTTGAATGTAATATGTGATATTCAAACATAAAAAGAGATCAGTAGATCATTGCATGTCATCTTTATGTTGCTTAAAAGTCACCTCGTAAAATAAATACATTTTCGAAAATTATTTTGCATTTACAGTTAATACAAACGATTGAATCTAAAAGACGAGAATGCGTATATTAAGCCTCGAATATTTATTCTTTACAGATACGGTTTATCCTTATACAAAATAGGGCCGGTAAGACTAGGTTAGCGAAGTGGTACATGAATTTTGACGATGACGAAAAGCAGAAGTTGATAGAGGAGGTTCATGCGGTTGTCACTGTCAGAGATGCGAAGCACACGAACTTCGTCGAGGTTGGGCCCGGCTAGACGTTATACTCTTTCTTCGTCGCGTTCACGTGCGTTGTAACTAAAAACGTTGAAACGTATGTTCCAGTTTCGCAATTTCAAGATAGTGTACAGGCGGTACGCCGGCTTGTACTTCTGTATCTGCGTCGACGTTAACGACAACAATCTCTGTTACCTGGAAGCGATACATAATTTCGTGGAGGTGTTGAACGAATACTTCCACAATGTATGCGAGTTGGATTTAGTCTTTAATTTTTACAAGGTACTTCTCTTTCTCCTCGATGACATTTTTGACATTATCCTCGATAAGTTCGATGAAGCTCGCGAGAATCCATTAATTCCTTTATCTTAATTGATTAACGTAATTTCACGAGACTTTATTTGTCATTGCCCAACTGTATTTAATTCTGATAATAACTGTATTTCAGGTGTACACTGTTGTGGACGAAATGTTCTTAGCTGGCGAGATCAGAGAGACAAGTCAAACTAAAGTGCTGAAGCAGCTCCTGATGTTAAACTCCTTGGAATAAATTGGAGTTTTAACACCCTTTGCTTTATGTGTTAAACAAATGCATGATCTGAAATATGTAACACGTGTCCGATGACGAATATACATCCGTACTGCATAGATTTAAGACATGTCGCGTAAGACACGTACATAAATACTCTGTGTAAACAAAATAATTTAGACGATCCTCAGTAATCATGTTTCACGAAGAAAACGAGATGTACGATAATTTCTGCATGACTTTTGCGTTACGACGGAAAAAGGAAATAGTAAGAGGAATTAACAGCTCAAAAAAAAAACATGACAAACTATTGTAGACGCAAAAGAAAAGAAAGGTAGAAAGTATATCTGTGTTTTAAACATGTAATAAATCCTGTAAATACGTGCTAGAGGATACGTGAAATATCTCTCTTTATTGTTACACATATCTCTGTCACAACAGTATAGAAAATAGAAAATGTTAATGTTTTCTCACTATAAAAAAAAATTGCTTTTGTCTATATAAAAAGACAAGGATATAGGGATGTCAATATACAATTCTTTTTTTTTGTACTTACGTTTAAATTTAAAATAAATATGCACACAACCAATACTTTCATATGTATAAGAAAAGATGTTAGATACAGAGAAACAGTACTAATTATAAGCTTGTCTTAATCATATCTTCGACTTAATCGTAGGTGTACTCGTTATTTTTCGATCGACAGATAGTCGAACAGTCCTGTTAATTTATCGTAGTAGCTTAATGCTATCAAGTGTATGAAAGATATTTCTAATTCGTATTCGATTAAAAAAATAGCTTACAAAATTGATAGTCACTTTACATGGTGGATAATACAGAAGATTTATATACAAATAATACATCAAAACTCTCGAAATGGTTAACAGTCCCGTACTGCGGCCAAGTCGCATTTCAGTAAACTCGCGATTGCAATATAGCTTTCTGCAGCAACGTGCAAAATGTCGCGTTCACTTCTTGGCATAACAGATCCGCCGCTTTATCACCCAGTGCCGCCTGAGCCGTGCTGACTCTGCCGAGCTGCAGTAACAACCCCGTGATGTCCTCGGCCAATGGAGGAAAAGCCAGGCATATTCGCGTCAACGACGACAACACCGGCATGAAGAGTATGACTCGATCCTCGGCCGATAACACGCCCAGTAGCGTTATCAGGGTGTTAATCGCCAGCCGAGAAACGCTCAGAGCCTTCGGCAGGGCGTACTGAATCGCCAGATGCGACGCCAAGTCAACGGCGAACACTTGTTTCTCCGATTCGGGCTGCGACAATAATTCCGGGATCCAGTCGAGGCATATGTGCATAGACGGAATTCCGGAAACCGTGATCGGGAGCAATTCTCGTGGATAACCCTATGGGAAGAGACAGCCACACATCATGAGAATGATAAATTAAAAATTAATATTATATTTAGACAGTTGGCGATTAATTAAAAAATAAAAAGTATCGTACTATTTATTACGCATAATTTATATTACTAGGATATTACTTGTATAATTCATTGTCACGACATGTACCTGAAAGTGAACTAATTTGGCCAGAGATGGATCAGCTATGAATACTTGATGCAAGTAGGAGCACACGACACTCCGTATTTCCCGGAGGGACCACATTTGCCCGAGAGTTTTCCTGTCTTCCTCGGTCTCCAGACACGCCTCCAGTAAAATCTGCACTGCCGCGCTTTCTTGACCCGCCACCAAAGCTATCCTCAAATCCTCCCTTTCCGTTTCGCTCGTCAGCTGCCCGATTTTTTCGGTCAGGGGCTTATCCAGCATATGTCTGGATAATTGAGATCGCGAGGCGGCTAACGTGGCTTGTAAAATCCTATAAATCGTTTAAAAAATAATTTAATTATTTTTACAAAAATAAAAATTTTAAAAATTACTTTATTTAATAGAATTCGTTCCGTTTACCTCAAGATTACGGATAAAATCGGCGCGCATCTAAAAACTCTCGTGTCACATCTCAATACTTGCAATGGATCTAACACGATATTGTCTTGTGTTAAAAAGACATTCTTCACTATTGAATTTTCTATTAGCAGCGCGTTTATGGAGAGAACCCATAGACAACGCGGTAATACAGTATTAAGTCTGAGCCACACTTGTTTATAAAGTTCTGAAATTAAGAAAACTTCCTGTAAGTTCCTTATTAATAATATGCAAATCTCTCTTATGCGAAATAATTAACATTAGTGTATAGTTAAAATTTAAATTACAATTCATTTAATGATTTTAATTAAAATAAGGATTTAATAAAAATTAATTTAATGATTTTAATTTAAAAAAAAACGGATGTACGACTTACTAAATAATTATTAAAACAATGTACCTTGTATGTATCTAGGGACCTGCTCGTCGAGAATATCCTTAAAATAGTGTACTATCAACTCGGCGTGAGGCCAGATCTCAGTCGGTTTTAGCGCCATCAGTTGTCTCAACAATCTACCGGTCCTCGACGGGCAAGTTTTGACGTGGCTGAACGCCTCGACGATCGCGATTTCGCTGATTTTCGTGCTTTCGTAGCTCGCGATCGCGGAATCTATGTTAATCATCTCATCGTCCAGCCAGTCGTCCACCAGAGACAAATGAGGAAAATGCGTGGCCAGTAGCCGAAGAAGTGGCGAGAATAAACTGGCATAGTTCATCTGATCCCGCTGGACCAGTTGCAGTAGATACTTGATCGGTAACTCGGACAGAAACTCCGTCGAGTACGACTTGACCTTTCTGGCTTGCGACATGAAGATGTGCATGTTGGACAGTCTCACGTCCTCGTACAACAGGAGATAGTACAGAAGCAATAGCTGAGAGGTAAGAGAGGGTTTCGACGTGTCGATGTCCATATTGTCGGCGTCTATCTGCATGGCGTTGGCGGGACTTTTCTTGAAGTCGAAATTCGCCCCGAACACGCTGTTCTGAAACACACGGCGGATCTCGTTCTCGGTGATGGGCTTGTTCGTGTGCTCGGACGTCTTGTTGTTCGTCATCAGGATGGAGTTCACGTAGACCTCCACCAGGGCCGGTAGAACCGGATGCAGCGGCGGCACGCTGGCACAGATCTGCCGATATATCCAATTCTTGATGGGCACGCGGTGCTTCGCGAACGCCCGTGACTTGAGCAGCTGATGGATGCAGTGCACCGGTAGAAAACCAGGGATATTAGCATTCAGATTCGCGGTGACCGGTACCTTGACAGCGTGAGCGGTGACCACCTGTTCCGTGAAGATCTCCTGCATGAAGATCTGCTTGATCCGCGTGAGATTGTTCGGCCTGATGGGTATCTTCATGCCGAGCGTGGCGCAGACCAGCTCGCAGATCGCCGACAGCTGATTGCTGTGGAAGTGTATCGCCATCAGCAATAGCATTTCGCCAAAGCTGGCGGTGACGCCGCTCGCGCTCTCGAAATAGGCCTCCTCGCGCACCAGCCATTGCACCCATTCGATGCTGCGCTTCTCCAGATTGTGATGCCCGATCAGGGAGGGACACGCGATCAGCATGCACAAGCCGAGCGACACGAATCTGACGCCGGCCGGCGACGGCGGCGGATGCGACGTCAGGAGTTGCACGATCATCGTGACCTCGTCGTCCTGAAACTTGATGCCGCCGATACCTCGCAGAGCGCAATAGAGCCTGAGCAGCGCGCTCGCCTGCACGACCTGCGAGTCCGCTAGCTGACTGTCCGTGCTCTGCGACACGATCGTCTGCAGTCGTTTGAGCAGCTCCTCCCGCAGCGACTGCAGGGCCGTCTGCGACTCCCACTTGCGCTTCTGCCCGTTCCTGATGAACATGGAGAGCCACGAACGTACTTGCTGGTCGCTGCCAAGCAGCAAGCCAGACACGAAGGCGACCACGTCGCTCTCGGGCTGCGAGCTATTTGTGTTCTCGTGTTCCAAGCTCAGAGTGATGGCCAGAGCGGGCATCCGGCACAATTCCACGCACTTAGCCCTGATCGCCAACGCTTGACTCGGATTCATCTGGCAGAGCATCGTGATCGCCTGTGTCCTGATTCTGCCTAATGCAGACTCCTCCTGCCGTTCCCCGTTAGCGATCAGATGAGCGCACACCTCCGAGAAACTGTCCGGACTGTTGGCGACGATCCAACAAATAATGTCAGAGCCGTGCTTGACGTGCAGGAGGGTCTCCGCGATGTCCAGGATAGACAGTAACGTTGGCAGTTCAGCAAGCGCGATGCAGATCACATAACTTATCTCCTCCATGTAGACTGCATTGTCGAACAGATCCGACTGCTTGATCTGGAACTCCTGATTCTTCTGTAGCTCTTGTATCTGAGACGCTATATACAGGATTTCGCTAAGCACCAATCTGATCCGACGAATGGATTCGCTGCGCTCAAACTCCAGCGCCAGGCCACTCTGTAGGGACTGGGCCAGCACGCTGTCTCGCTGCACACTACCGAGCTTTTGTCTGAGGAAGAAATAAACAGTGTTAGCATTGTCACCTTCGAAATGAAGCCATATAACAATCTAAATCTGAGAATCATTAAAATATAAAGGACTCGATAATCAGACATTCTTTAATAAATCCCTTAATAAATCTTAACTTAGGAATAGTCACTTGAAGTGATTTTTATAGAAGCAAGAAAATAAAGCTCAGTCATAATAGGTAGTTTTTTTACTGACTAAAAATCCATACCTATTTTTTTTTAATTTCTCTTTCTAGAAAATATTAACTAAATCCGTATACATAATGATCTTTCCAATCTTAATAAATTAAGGACAATCAATAACACGCACATGTAATCAAGTGTAATTAATAATTTTAAGTGCAACGTAAAAATTTGTCCAGATAATCGTTTGTGCATTAATAAAAAACAGGTAACTATTTCCCGAGTTAAGTTTTTGTCGTCGATATGGAAAAAAAATGACAAGAGTAAATGTCCTAACCTCAACTGCTGCTCCTGTCGCACGTCGGTCTCGAGAGCGTGGAAATCGATCGACAACAAAGCGATAATAGAATTGACGGACTCGATGCCGGACAATATCGTCAAGACTTGCTTTCTACCCTCCACGCAGTCCTTCGTTATGTCCAACGGCGAGATGAGGCTCATCCTAACCAAACACGGCAGGATGGGCCTGATCTCCTTGTGCGTGCACAAAGACAGCTCTTTGATATCGACATTCTGTATCGCCGTGAATACTCGCGGCGACACGCGCGTGTTTTCATACATCTCCGAAGCCCCCTCAATTCTCACGCGGACTGACCGCCCGCGGACGGGAGAACCCGGGAGAGAACCGTACGACGTGAACGTGGCGTGCCGACACTGCCGACTGCCGTGTGAGACGCCGCCTGCATCAGCTGCGCCGCCATACGGGCGTACGGCGAAGCGTCAACGAATTCTGCGCACGCGCAGTAGCGTGAACGCGAGCAGACGTCATTACGTCAATATATGGCGTGTGTAAAGGGAGGCTAAACTATTTTCAATTTTCCGAATTTTGCAATAAAATTCTTCGCACATTCTTGAGACTTCGTAAATATTAAAGAGACACAAAAAATAAATATTTTTCCCCCTCGGCTGCGTTCGAAAACATCACCCGATTACGTAAATAGAACGCAGCATGTTGTACATGTGGTGGTTTTAGCATGTGTCAGTAAATGTGAGGTTACGTTTCACAGAGATCATCCGCTCTCGTTATAGTCGTTACGGATGTGTAGATAAATCGTTTTCTTCGTGAACACAAGAAAAAAAGGTAAGCTGCATAACGTAAATAAAATATCTATGTTCTGTGCACTATATCGAATTTTCTTGTATCTCTGCATTTATTTCACTCTCGAGTAGACACGTGTAATGTAATCCTCCGATATTTCAACACCTTCCAGAGAGCAGCGTTAAAATGTCGTCGTGGAAGAAGGCCACGAAGGCGAACCAGAAGACCCATCGGGAACGTCATCAACCGGAGGTCCGCAATCACTTGGGGCTACTGGAGAAGAAGAAGGACTACATTGCCAGAGCCAGGGCCTTCCAGGAGAAGCGGGCGACGATCAAACTTCTGAGGAAGCGCGCGCTGAATAAGAATCCTGATGAGTTTCACTTTCATATGATCAACTCCAAAATGGTGAACGGCGTTCATCGAGAGAGGGACAAGGAGGATCAGCATACGCCTGAGCAGATCAAGCTGATGGAGACGCAGGATCTCAAATATGTAGCGTACAAGAGGAACATTGAGGCGAAGAAGATAAACAAGCTGCAGAGTCAGTTGCACATGATCGACGCAGCCAACAAGACGCCGAATCAGCACACCTTCTTCGTGTACGATGATGCCAAGGTGAAGAATTTCGACCTCGCCGAGAAACTGGACACACATCCGGCGCTTCTGTCCAGGCGCACGAATCGGCCTATGCTGAGTGCGATCAAGAACATGAAGCTGCCGGATTTGGATGACAAGACTATCACCAAGCTCGAGCAAAAGAAACACATGGCTTACAAGGAGCTCGAGAAGCGAATCGACAGGGAACGCGAATTGACGGTCGTGCAACAGAAGCTGGAGGTGCGCAGGACGCTGAAAGACAAGAAGGTCAGGAAACCAAAACTAGTAAAACCTGGCTCCAAGACTGCCGCTCCTATTTATAAGTGGAAGTTTGAGAGAAAACGATAACTTATGTGTATTATAGAATTTAATTGGCGTAATATTATTAATTATAATTGAATATCGAATAAAAGTTCATACAATTTTAATGTGATTGACAATAAAAAATTGCATTATTTGATAAATTTCATACTTAAATCATTTCATTCGATAATAATTTAATAATGCTAACGATAAAATTTATTCTTTTGTATTACTTATTAATATCTATTACATTAACACTATGAAAACATGATATTTAGATGAAAAAATAAAATTAAATATGACAAATTAAAAAATAATAATATAAAATAAAATATTGCTGAAGGAATCTATCGCCGTTGTTAGTAATTCGGTCAAGCACGTTACTCATCTAGTTCACTATGTTGCTCTTATCTCGCTATCTGTCGTTCCACGAAATCTCAAATTTATTTATCTTTTTCGATAGATATTTTTAATTCCGTTATATCTATATAATCGAAATTATAATCACTTAATCGGCGTTACTTTTTCGGAAGTTGTTTCGAATATCTCGGTGAAATCTTCCACTTCTTCTGGCCTTCCGTTTATTTCCGCGCCACTCATTTCCGACGTTTGCATAATCGCCGTCTCGCTCGATGCTATCTCTGTCACTGACTCGGTCATCGATGATGAACTTCCTGCCGCGGATGTTTCTTCGATCGTCGTGTCCGTCATTCTCATCGTCTCGTTAGTCGACACTGGCAAATCCATTGATACGCTTATGCAATCGTAATTAATCTGCCAAAGTTGTTTCTTGGCGTAAATGTCGAGGCGAAGGCAAGCCGTAATCGATCTGTACGGAAGGATCGTGTTTTTAGAAATTGCAGGTCAAATTGAAAACGAATGTTTTTAAAGACAAGTTGTGGATAGTTTCAGTAGTGTGAAAATAATTTTAAGAATTTTAACTAGTTCGAGATAAATTTTGAATTTCTTCTCTCTGTTTTTTCCCTTGGTTGCAGATTTCTAATTATTTTTATTAGCAAAATGATTATTTTAACGTGCCTAGGAAATTGATTGAGCTCCAAGATGTTGACACACGCGGTCGAGAAAAGGCAACCGGGAACGAACACGCAGAAGTGGAACGCCTTGAAATCTGTAAAATAAATTTACGGGAATAAGATCGCTTACGCATAAATGCATAGAAAATGATACATTTTTTTTTAGTTATATATTTCTTAGTGCATACTCTTAAATTTGCGCGGATCAAAATCGAAAATTTAGTGCATACTCTTACATTCGCGCGGATCGAAATCGAAAATACTAACTCGTGATTGTTCTGGTGCTGATTATCTCCGAACTCAACGCGACATCCACATTCAGTCCATTCCTCTGATATGTGAAATTAACGCACACTATAACATAAAATATTAGTAATTCAATTCCTTAATTACTATTTTAAATACCAAGCCAAATTTCTGTAGACTCACGATCTTTCTCCTTTCTCGTATACAAGATCATTACGCTTTGGCAGCAAGAACACGAGTAAGACACCGAGCAGTTGCATGACTGTCGTGCAACCGAGACCGTTCTATAAATCAGGGAGCCTCTTGATACGTTGGTGCCTAATAAATGTTTCTCTATTTAAGTTTACAAAAATTGATATACACATCTAATAAAATAAATCCAAACACACACGCATAGAAAAATTATATATAATGAATGAGAAAAATATATTTTTCATGTAGCTTCACAAATTCTTCGATAAATCGCGCGGAAAAATTTATGGAAATATACAAAATTTTCTCACGTCTATGTTGAATATTATGATAAAAAATCGAGATAATTGCACTAACTTCTATTTTTGGGGATAATTTCGCGAACGAGACACAACCAGATGAAGACGAGAGCACCGATGCTACGCAGATCCATATTTACGCATTACGTTAATTACGGCAAATACGGGCAATATTACGGGCGTTTCCCTCGTAAATTAACTTATTATCGAGTTCCAGCGACGTCTCGTTTTACACTAAACGCTTTCAACTTTTTCACCATTCCGTTCGCCGTAGCATACAGGATGCAATCACGAGCTATTGTATCGCGAGCCTTTAGAAAATATCCGGAACGTTTTTGTCCACTCTCTGAATTATATACGAGCGTTAAATTCACCATTATGTTCGTGCACGCAGCATTTGTTCTCTACGAGATAAAAAAATAACGCATATTGTTGTAATAAAGATACATTGCACATCAAATTACAAATATTACAAATGTGCATATATATCTTTTTTTCTATATTATTTAATATTTAACTAATTATTTAAATGTAAAAAGAAAGTACGCGATATTTGCAAGTAGAAATATTATAACGCGAATTAAAAGTATATCATATACATTTCTTTTTCTTGTAATAAACATCAAGCTTAATATGATTTTCTGTAAACGTATACAATTATTTATTAAAATGTATAAATAAATGTTTAAATAAATATGCGTACATGGCACATAATTTATAATATCGTTATTATATACTTTTAAAAAGTATTTTTAAAATATGTCGTCGTCGTCATCGTCGTCGTCGTCATCATCATCATCGTCGTCATCATCGTCCTCGTCATCGTAGTCGGCATTATCGTCCACATCTTCCGGAAAAATTTCTACTTGGCCTAAACCACCTCCGTCTTCTGGCTTTAACAGGGCTAATCCGTTTGAACCAAATCTAAGACAATCTAAACTAACCTGTGGAAATAAATATGTTGGATAAAATTATTTAAGTATTTTATAATCATTTACATACAACAAGACGTGCAATTTTTTGCGCGTTTATTAGATTTGAATATATATATGTATGTAGAGAGAGGAATAATATTCTTCAGGCAATAAACTTTCAAATCTGACCTTAAATAGCGTAGTATCCTGGAATTTTCCTTCCATATTGAGACACAGATGAATATTTCTGCCTTGGAAATATATATTATAAAATCTGACGCACGCCCTGACGATCGGTAGCCTTGGAACAGGAACACATATTGGTCTAGGGTTCTTTCCTACAAAGATACAAAATAAATTAAGAAAAAAATATAATTTACATGAAAATGATAATTTATTTTTTATCTATAAATCCTTCGAGATTAATTGGTCACAACACCGATTTATGTTCTATACGTTTGCGCTTACCAGAAACAGTTCGTGTATAAAGAACTCTGTCGTTCATCATGATATTGGCGGTGAAGCTGAACTCGTCAGGATCGTACGTGACGTTCACGCAGGCTTTTTGTTTCCACGTGTCGTACAGGATCCTCGAACAACATCCACAGATACCGCCGACGCACTGACAGGGTCCTTGTCTGGTCGCGGTGACCGTGCCGTTTTCCGCTGCCGAAGAATTCGCGGCTTGCCTCAACAGTACCCGCAGTTGCTCCAGATCTTCCTGCGATCTCGAGAGATCTTCGAGATCACCGCTAACGATTCCCCTTGTCGTGAAACCCTCGTCGGCTCTCGATTCTCGGAGCGAGCATGATTGCGCGAGGACGATGATCAGCAACAGCCAGCGGGCGGCCCTCATCATGTTGCGTTCTTGATCTTGTCTGGCGTTCAAGCAAAACAAGAGGACATCTCCTCGAGATGTGCCTCCTTCCTGAGCGATTGAAACTCGACTGGCCGGTTAACGGGTACTTTATACTGACCCAGTTTTATGGTGAAATTTAGGCTTGGCTCGCTCGCCCGCATTTTGTAATTGACTAGAACTCGTCACGGATAAGCGACAGGATTCTCTGGAAATGATCTGTGAGCTCTGTCATGTGTCTCAAATATTTAGCGTTTTAAATGCAGCGTTTAAACAGAATTAACTAAGAATTAAATTAATACATGATTCTCTATTAATATAACAATGTGTGTATGCGAAATTCTCGAAAACACTGTCTGTAAACTGAAGCAAGAGCTTTGAAACAAAGAGAAGAAATGCGCTCTAATTTGTAATAGTTAACACTTACATGCACTTCAATATACGCTTTATAGAATAATAAAACAAATTTAAACAATTGCAATATACATTTTATGTATTATATCTTTACATCATAAATACATGCATACATTATACAACGATAAATAAAATATATTAACTGTAACAATTACAATAAATACATTTATAGCATCATAACGTTTTGTATGCATATAATTTCGTAATTATAACATCACACTTTTAACTGTCCAATGTTACTTTCTTCCTCGGGAGTTAAAGAAGGATTAGTTGGTAAATCAGTGGAATCTGGCTCGAAGTCCACATGATCGAATATTTCCGGTTCGTTCATTTCTGGATCGGTCATTGTCAATACCGCTGTGTCGGGAACGTATTCTCCGGGCTTCATCCAAGAGATTCCATCAGCACCCATCTTTACGCAATTGAAGTTCAAAGTCAAAAGCGTCCATTTCAGAAAATGTGCCTCGAGATTAATGCATGTATGAAAACTTCTTCTGGATATGGAAATATTGTAGGCACGCACGCAGAAGGATAAGGGCGGAGCGATAGGCACGCAGAACGGTGGTGGGTTCTCACCTGCGAATTAATGTATTACATTATGCATTAATGTATGCAAATTTTAACGGATTTAAATTTTATTAAATAAAAACGCTTGTAAATCATAAATTTTACGAAAACCCATACTTACCAGAAAGACCTGTACTGAAAAGTTCTTTGCCGTTTACTATAAGTTTGAGACTAGCGGATAAAGTTTCCGGGGAAAAGGACACCTTAGTGCAGGCATGATGGTTGATGTTGAGTTTAGTTATGTTGACGGTATTACAACAAGAACACGAACGATGGTTTTCCTCGCACTCGCACTTTAAACCACGGTTACCAGCAAAAGGGCTAGCAATATTTTCCAGCGCGTCTGTCACTCCTGGCAGTGCGAAACGCGAGTTCAACTCTTTTAATTCATTGAATTTGGTTGCGTCTAAAAAAATAACGTTTAAAAATTATAAGTACATCAAAAACGTGAAGAAAAAGTTGTGTTAAAAAATATATATTCCTATCTCTAAAAAAACAATAATATTTTACAAAGATAATTAAAAAACACATAAAATTTATTTAAAAGGAAACAATATGGTGCTAGTTAAATGTATATACATTTTGTCTTCAATTTGTACACTCTCACAGAACAATATAATGATATATATTTCTATTATAATATAATCTGCTATTTTTGTTGCACTACAATAATTTGCCACCTATTTGTAACAAAAAAACATTTTTTGCTTATAATTTCCTGCTATAATTAAACTAGTATTTCTACAGCGTTTAAATAGAAGTTCCATATATCTTTAGTAAGAGCTTTTTTTTCAAATTATGCGTTACTAATTTTCCTTTTTATTATGTAAATTGAAAGATATTAATTTCACAGAACTATTTCTGCCTTTTTTGATATAATTAGTATAATTACCGAAGTAATTGGCTGCAGATATCTTCTGGATACTTAAAGCCAGAAGAGATACAAGAAGCCACTTAGATAACATGATCGCTCAGCTGCACAACCTGCACGCTTCAATGCCAACAGAAGACTGAAATTGGGTACACGTTGGACCAAGACACAGAGACACCAGGTTCATTAATTATGCATTAACTTTCCATAGTAGGAAAAATAAGAATGCTCAATTAAAAATTTTTGTCATTAACAATTGACATTTGCAAAGAGCAATTGAAGACAAAGATATAAATTTACTTTTACTTTTATTAAAATTTAAGTAAATAAAAGATTAAAATTTAAATAATTATTTTATTTGTGAGAAAACTCAACTACCCAGAAATTCGCAAAAATCGGAAACTTTGCAAAAACGTAGTACATGATCAAATCAAATTACATAACTATTTTTTATTTCGACAACAAAACGCAATTTTTAATGCAAGCATTTCTCCAAAGAAAACTTGATTTTTCACATCTTTGTTTATATTTCTAAAATTATAACAAATACCGAGAAAATTAGCATTTAATTTTTAAATTTGATAATAAGAATGTGTATATTAATTTAATGGTTTATCTAAAATGATACGTTAAATAGACAATCGTCTATTCCAGTGCTCTCGTTATGTAACAAAGAGATTTAAGATTTCGTTTCACATGATTTAAGAAAATATCAAAGATAAGAGCCCGTATGTCTTAAAACACGTATGTATTACGCCTGAGTTGATTATTAAAATCTTACTTGTTTGCCCACCTATTATAAAACTCTTATCTTTTAATGTTGTCGTACATATTAAACAGTGTCAAATAATCTTAAATCTACCTATTGCGCAGCAAAAGAGCTTAAATACATGGTTACTTCATGTGTAAATTATCTAATATGTCAGTGTAAAAATACTCAATTGGCATGTTTAGAGATTTTTTTTAACGTTATATCTTGGAAAATATAAAAATTATTAAAAATATTAATATGTTTTCATAATTATTATAAATTATCCCTCGTATTTTTGAAAGTGTATGTTAATTAATTCAGGCCAATAAACGGCCTCAAATATAAAATTATATTCTATTATTACAATAAGTCACGACGTTTCGAATTCACTAACTAACCAATTTGATCCTCTTCAGCCGTCTTAGATCAAACTAAAAATTAGAAAATACGCGCGTTATATATATACGTACGATCACTTGCGTGTGTATTCGAAAGATCGTACGTCACGGAACTGTGCGTATTTGACTTAGCGAGCTAATTATTTTTCTTGACACCTGCAATTCACAATAGAATTAACAACTAAATAAACAAATAAATTTCAACGAGATAAAAAACTTATTACTCATTTTTTTGAATAAATATTGAATAATTAAAAATACCAACAACATCCGGACATAACACATTCTCGATAGGAAACGATAAATTGGTTACATATTTTATCAACTGACTTTTATGTACCGACACTATACCTATTGCAATTTTTTACTTTTTTTATATTTTGTAATTTTTTACTCTATTTGATGTAGAACTTGATCTTTATTATGTTATCAATAACATCTATTTAAATTGTTTGTCAACCTTATGATAAAATTTCCTGTTTTTTTTTTAATACGAGCGAGCTTAATTCGTTTTCATTAAAAGTTATATATAATGCACGTATTTTCTAGTTTTTAATTTTGGAAAGCGGCAGAAGAAGACCAATTTAGGTCGAAATGTCATTCTGAATTATTATTATAATAATAATAGATTTTATACCGACATTTAAGTTTTGCCTGTTTCTTGAGCTGAATTAACATACATATGTTTCAATAATAATATTAATTGATATTCCAATTCTATTTCTAGAATTGTCTGGTAAAATTGATTTAGTACTCCATTAATTTGTTACTGCTAATTTGCATTTAATTATAATAAAAATTGATAAATATAAAAACGAATTAATTTATAATTATGAAAGGTGTATAATATATGTATATAACGCATTATATTTATTTATTTATTACAGAGTCAATAAATAACTTAATAAATACATAAATCATAAATATTCATTTGCTCTTAATAAATAACGTTAAACTAATCGAGCAATTTATTATGGCTGAGGTCACAAACAATTTAATATATATGGTATAAGTCTTGCTCATAAACAGCATCCTTCAAATTCTCGCATTATATAAAAATCTTCCCGGGATCTTGTTTCCCAGACGTGAAAATTTCCCATTAATTCACGCAATTCTATTTGAGCCTTCTCTCAAGAAAGCTCTTTCATCTTCGCTCTAAGATCTCGTATCAGTCTCCATATTATTCAATAAATAAAAAATTAACTACACAAAAAGATAATTGTGATAGCGAAGTGAACCGCTTATTTTCCAACAATAAAATCAATTAACAACTACTGTAAAATTGACGATCTTTTTTATGATTATCATTATAAAGTAATATTAGCATGTCGTAAAGAACATGCACCTGTTTTATTTTTAGACCATCACGAAATTACGCTTCGAGAAACGTTGACTCTTGTAATCTTATCGTTAAAAAATATGTCGCACTGTCACAATTATACCAATCCACCAAATCTTCGACGAACGCTCCGCTGATCCGACACAAAACGCCTTGAGTTTTGTTGGGCCAACGTACTCATGGCCAGATAAGAAGAATGAGCTTTCTTCAACTCCCAATTATCCTACTGACTGGAGCAACGGTCTGTACAATTTCAAAGCCTCGTGATGTTGCTTTGATGATTTTCCGAATGCCTTTCTCTAGCAAAAAATCCCAAGCCAAGACCGTCATCCTCATCGTCGTGCTCATGGACGTTGGTTTGATTGGTCTTCGTATTTTCTTTGCTCTTCTTACTTTTACCAGTACCTATAAGAGCACTCAACATAGCATCTTCCTCGTCGTCGTCGTCGTCATCGTCGTCTAAATCGGCAAAATCCTCGGTCTTCAAGTCCTCTTCATCGTCGTCGTGCTCTTCGTGCTTTTCATCGTCCAGTTTATCGTCGTCGTCGTCCTCCTCCTCGTCTTCGTCTTCGTCTTCGTCGTCCTTATCATCGTCGTCATCGTCGAGAATTTCATCATCCTCGTCGTCGATATCTTCATCATCGTCTAAAATGTCGTCGTCATCTTCGTCGTCCTCATCCTTAATGGGTTTCTTCGACGGCTTCTCAGGATCGTGGATGGCGTTGACACTGGTCGACGTCACCGTGGGTTTCTTCTTGTCTCCGACGACTCCCTTCTTCACTTTATTGACGGTTGGCGCCTTATCGGGTTTCGCGGTGTACACGATTTTATTGGAGGATTCCGTGACCTGTTCCTTGTTCTCGTCAGTGTTGTCTTCGGTGTTGCTCTCGATCAATCCCGTATCTTCTTCCTCCTCTTCCGTCTTGAACGGTTCCTGGGTGCTGTCGTCGTCCTCCTCGTAGTTAATTTCCTGCTCGTTGTTGGGCGAGATGGGCAGCTCGTGATCCTCCAACGGTGAGGGAGTTGTTGGTCGCGGTAGAATCGGTATCGTGAATTCCAATAACGGCGCCGCAGTGGTAAATTGAGGTCTCGACGGCACGTCGTCGTCGCCAGTGAAGATATCCAATAGAGCACTGAAGCCCAACAGGTCGTCATCATCGTCATCATCGTCTGATTCCTGTGCGTCAGCTCCCGCGCCTTCGGGAACGGAATTCGCGGGTCCTTCATCGTCCTCATCGTCGTCGTCGTCATCGTCCGCGCCAAGCCCGAAAAAATCATCATCGTCGTCTTCTTCCGAAACGGCTTCCGTCTCGACAACTGGAAGCGGCTCGGCCGGTCGAAGCTTCAGACCCTCTGGACCGAATCTGAAATTTAAAATTAAATTATGAAACATCGCTTAAGCCTTTTACATTTTCTTTTTTTTTTTTTCTTAGAAATTTTTCTTATATCTCATGAATTTGGAGAAAGAAAATTCAAACTGATTAATGACTGTTATACTTTTATTGACAAGTATATACCTGAAACAACTGACGCGGAGGGTAGCTTCCAACTCGGTAGGGGATTGCAGTTCTAAGCCGAGGCATGCCTTAAAGTGATTCTTCGCATCGCGTTGGATGGAATAAACTCTGCCACAGAATTTGGTGAAGCCACCCGGTAGCGGTACGCACACAGGCTTCGGATTCTTTCCTGAAATTCATAATGTTTAAAACACATACTTCATATAATTTTTCTTCGTATAAAATCTGTTACCAAAATTTTTATATAAATAATGTACTTCTAATAAATACAAAGTTCAGTAAAATATCTAATTATTAAACTGCGTTATTTATAACTTTAATATTGGAGGTGTCTCAAATATATAAAAAAATGTATACAATTATCGGTCATGATTTAGATCCTGTCTAGTTCAAACAAATCGAGGTCGTCAGATACGATAAAAAAAAAAGAGAGAAAAAAAGATGATCATACTCGACGCCTCGACATCTTCGAAAAATCGTCTGTGTAAATACTTTCGCTCCGCTAGACTGACACGAATTCGAGTGGCGCCTGCACGTCACCGTTAACTTCGTAATCCATTTTTTTCACGAATGCATACCGGAGAAATCGTATACACGGGCACACGGAACTGGCACGACAATGTGAAATTTGCCCGGTGTAACGGGGCAAAAGTATAATATTTTTTACGTAGTTATTATAGC
Source organism: Wasmannia auropunctata (assembly GCF_000956235.1). Taxonomy (NCBI): domain Eukaryota; kingdom Metazoa; phylum Arthropoda; class Insecta; order Hymenoptera; family Formicidae; genus Wasmannia; species Wasmannia auropunctata. Next base: position 59,690 of record NW_012027683.1, read on the forward strand.
TTCGCATAGTTTCACGTTCTTTAAAAGGAAGTAAAAGTTTCAAACGCCACGTACATGTTCTATCGACGGGTCCCACTGACAATGACACACACACGCCGGGTGAAAGTCGGATTATAGCTTCCTGGACGTTACGCTAATGTGTGTCCACCGAACGTTGATTCACGCGCAATTAACACACTTTTCTCGCCAATATTGTCGAGCGCGCGGTACACGTGCGTGATTTAGTCTTTTACGAGGCACGCGACATTAATTGACCACCAAATAAAGAGATGCATGCTCTCAACGTTATCTATATGAAACCTAGTTCTTTTCATAATTTGTAATGACGCTATTGTTCGAAATCTACGATTATCAGAATCGCGCTAAATGAATGAGAAATTTAAGAGATCCTACTGTATTTCATTAGCAAGTTTGCTATAATTAGTCAACGCAGTAATTTTGTTTGTTTGTTTTTGTAACATCGCGTAAAATTATGCTTTCAGACTGCCATTCATTTAAATTTTCTCTGTAATAAATAATTCACGGGAGATGTTCATTAATCAGAGAAAGTGCCGGGAAGAGAACTGTTAATCGTCACCGTTACTGAACGTGATTACCGTTAACGATCGTGCTGGTTAATATGTTGTCGCCGAAGCTCAGCTGGACCGCCAAATTGTCACCCTGAAGGTACTGCAACGAAGCGCATCCTAGAATTTTAAATACAAAAAATTCTTTCGTCAGTGAAATAATTCGTAAATAATCGTCAGTGAAATAATTCGTAAATAATATCCTTGCAAAAATTTTAGTATAAATTTAAAGTTAATAAATTTTACTATGCAAGAGAAAATTCTACTTCACATGTAAAACATATAATGTGACACACGCAATACGCGACGACGGTATTATAGATAACAAACGCATTATACTCGTTCCCGCACTGCACTTTCATTTTTCGTGCACAATTGCATTGCGTGATAATTACCCGGTCCTTTCAGCTGCACAAGCGGTATGTGAAAGTCCCGACAGCAATTGCAGATGTTCTCGTTGCAGGTGCAGTATCGGTTTACGCTGTCGGTCGCCTGTTTCAGCGACATCGTCGATAGATCTATATCAGTCTGCTTCACGTTATTCGCGGCACGAGTCACCCGATGCGTCGCCTCATTGCGATCTGCAAATATTTTGTTGAATTTAAGCTTTAGATAACAATTTGTATCAGAATTTGGAATAGAATCCTATTTATAATTTTATATGCCAAAATATACAAAAAACATTTAAAGTAAATATGAAATATATATTTAAATCATGCAAAATAAAATATATTTAAAATTATAAACTGAATTCTATAAAATCTGCAAATTATCAACGTAAATTATCAACAGTCTAAATTGAGATTTACAATATAATTATTGCTTTTTTATATACATGCAACAGAATTTATATTAAAATTTATTCTCATGTTTTCCAAATTTTAGGTTTATTTATTTTTTCTTCTATCGTTTATTTTCTCCTCAAATTTATATCTCTTACCAATTACTCGGCCGTAAGCCGCGAAGGCCACCAACAAGAGGATTAGCAATAGCTCAAAAATCGTGGACAATCGCATCCTTCCGCTCTGTCCTGGAAACAATGCCAAGAATATGTAATGCGATCGTAATATTATACTGTGAAAAATGCATTTTGTATGTAGTGGCACGCACGTCTCAGTCTTATTACAGTTTCTTTCGATTCCGATAGAAGGCATAGACAATAGAAATCGTAAAAGCATTACAAATTTGACGCGCGTGCCGACTTAATATTGTTCTGACTTAACGCGACAAATGTCATTGTGTAGCTTTTACATCTGATTTATACATTATATTTTCCTATTACGTAATTAAATTTTAAATTAAAGCTTTCGGTACGCCTATTTTACATTCAATTATTAAATTCTTTCCCGAAAGCCCGTTAGTGGATTGAGCAACTTTAAAGATTTCACGCTTCTCAATTTTGCGCGTTAAACTTGCCATTCACAAAGCCATATTAAACAAAACAAAAAAAAAGAGTGTGTTGAACGTGTTTCATAATTGTTTCTCCCGCCTTCCGATGATTATCCCATAATTCTCGTCGACGAACAATAGAGACACCCGTTCCGCTCATCAATCGTCGAGATAGAGCGGCAATTCTTCGTACCTTTCTACCTTCCGATTCATCAAAACATCTCTACCGGAACCACCGCGGATATTTTTATCTTTCAGATAAACAATCGGACAAATCGCTCCAGACGCACGGCGAAAAACGTATTCTCCTTCCGGTTTCAAACGCGAGTTCCTCTCATAGTCGCTAGCGACCGGTTGACCCAGATCCCGGTCACGGTCAAAGGCGTGCGTCAGAAAGGCGCTTACTCGAGAGACTCGATGGCGGACTTTAGTAGCACGACCGAGGAGACGCACGACTTTACAGTTTACACGTGCGGGACAGACACACTCGTGTCACCGTTATAAAGCGCGTTACATATGGTCAAGGCGCTGGACACGGTCGGGGCTACGCTTCGACGTGTCGTACATGCGTGAGATCGATTCCTCACGCGTCGTCGTGTCTCGTGCGGAGACCGCGAATCGCGGAAGTGATAGTGCGAGAGAAGGTTTGATTGAGCGCAAATGGTGATCTACAAAATGATTTCTATAACCTGCTTCATCCATCTGCACTTAAAGACATTAATCTGAGGCACGATAGATATAATAAATATTGTACCTGAATAATATGCACTTATTACATAATTATGTAAGGCGCGGATCTAGATGTATACAGTATTTAAATCTAATTTGATGCGCCGCATGTGTGACGTTTAATTTGACGAAAAATTCAAATATCAAACGAAATTTTCGTCAATTTTGTATAACATATATAAAGAAGCAGAGAATAGAAAATGTTCGTTAATTCTGTTTTACAAATTTAAGCTCTATATTTTATTAATTGATATTTAAACATGCGATTCTACTAAACGTATAGAAGCAGTATAGAAAATATACATTGTTTTATAAAGATTATTTAAAGAATCACGCATTACCACATTAAAGAATTAATTGCCAGGGCGATTGATTCTTTGGTGAACGACTTCTCGTTTTTTTTTTTATCGCGGCGCGTTTCCCAGTTTCTCAAACCCTCCGAACGCACAAATTGTAGCTGACTCTACCCACCTGTGGGTCGTTGAGAAGAAATCCGAGGGGGCAGCCGTACTCGTGCTCTCCTGTCTCCTGCACCCTACGGCTCTTTTTCCCTGACTCTTCGTCTTACGGAGGCCAATGTCCAACTGAAGATGCCGCCCAACTCCCCCCAAGGTTTCTTTAAAAGTCGGTCAGGCCACCACCACCTGTCCGCCAGGCCGCTGCTAGGATTATTAAACATTCTAATGCGCTCTAGGTAAATCAGAGGCGGCCCCACGCCAACCACGTCGCGTCGTTCGCTTCCGTTCCTCCGTCGTCCTTCATCGGACTACGACGTCGTCGCCGTCGTCCCGACGACGAAAGCGGGAAGTCCACTTTTCCATCTCTCTGGTGAACCGGTACCAGGTGCCCGGCCGTGCACGCGGATGAATGAAGATGGTTCCGGATGATTCAACTCGCACGAAAATATCCGCGGGAGGGGGTACAGTCACGCCGGTGACTTCCGACGTCCTTTAATTACATCCGGATTCCGGCAGAAAAAGCGACAAGTCGCCCCGGGGACGATCTTCGCGATACGCTCATCTGAACTCGTTTAGATTGCTATCGCAAAAAAAAAGTTCAATGGCATATGGGTATTCCGAATGAAAAAAAAATTACATATATGCGAGTTAATTCGATTTTATGAGCACTATGAGGTCCCAATTAATTTGTGGTTACTGTAATAACCTGACCTACTATTTTCTATCGAAACTATTTTCGATGACTCGCGATGCATCTACGATTAGCGCAAGTGACATCAATTCGCATTGCACATACTAATTGCTTTGACATCCATATCATTGCTTCGCACATAGTTCCTGGTAATTAATAAATTTTTTTTTAATCTATCGGACAACTGTTGAAAAAAATAATAAGCGTAAATAAAAGAATCTTAATACTTAAAAAATAATATTCTTTTTTTCTTTAATGCTTTCCAAAGAAAAATTCTTTATTATAGTTGTAATAAAATTGTGGATATTATAAATACACAATTATAAATCAAAAATCTTATATGCATTATATAATATAGTATATGTAATATATAAATTAGCAGCTCAACTTTTTTGTGACTCAATCTTTAAAAGAATTAATACCTTTATCGTAAAAAAAAAAAATTAAAAAGAGACATGCAGCCATGAGAATTAATATCATTAATCAAATTATTTTCATCTCTCTAAATATTTTCTAATTTTTGCGCATAGATACGATCGGCCGACGCCGTAAACTCGTGCCAGCCGTGAATACCACGGTTCGCGACACAAATTCTAACCGAAGACCCACTTTCGTGCGCGTCCAGTCTCTCGCGGGTGTTTCGTCGTCGTGCGGGAGAAGAAAGAGAAGAAAAATATTCGGAACGCAGCGAACGACACGAAGTGCAGCGCGAAATTAATGCAGGTGCTCAGCTCGTATGTTCATACATTCGTTCATTTGTTTGTTCGTCCGTTCGTTCGCCTCCGATCGATTCCACGGAAATCGTGTTTTGGCGGTTAAGGAGGGACCTTTTTCCGGTTAGTGGGTCGAAGAAAGTAGTGGCCAGGAGTGGTTTACCTTGGTTAATATTTGTCTGTTCGTTCCCCGATGCCCGGCCGTGGGTCGCCGATAGCGATGGCGTCAAGCTTATCGCGAGTGGCTTATCGGACGATAAGCTACTCCAAGGACAATCTTAAACGCTATTATTTACAACCCTAGATACAATCTTGAGTAAAAATACTTAAAATTTAAATAAAAATAACTTACAGAGGAGAAATTCCAAATCCTAATTTTAAAATACATTTTAAACGTCAAGTGGATTTTTAATACAATGTCAAATTGTTTGTAATAAATACTGTTTCAAAAAACTCGAAGAAGTGTACAGATGTCTTCGACGACGGGATCGCGCGGAAGTTAACAAAGCGCATCGATTTGATCCCATCGCTACCCGATGCTATCTCTAATTAATATGATAACTCGATTTTCAGGGAGTTCCTAAATCGATGAACGAGACGTGCGCGACCCGGAAATATGTGGGTCATCCCGATCAGACGGGGGGGAGGGAGGGGTAAACGAGTTTTTACGTAACGTCGTGGGATAATCGTCGTTCGGATCCCAACTTCCCTCCGCGGTTGCATCGCATTGCTGGGGCGAAGAAAAGATAAAAAAAGAAAATAGGCTCGCGGGTGATTTCGATCAGTGCGACCGCACTTGCCGGCGATTAGATCCGCGATCGGGGCGAAGTATAATGTCGCGTGTCCATGACATTGACGTCTGACGACGGCACCAGACGCTATTATCTGCGCAATTATCTAACCGACGATCGTTTCCGCGGCGATGATCGATGACAGTGCAGATTACGAGCGCATTGCTTCCGATCGTTTCTTCGTCTGACGTAATTCTGACAGGCCGCGTGAGAGAAATCGATCTATTTTTTCAGTCCGGTGTATTTATACGAAATTGACGGGAAACCGTAATCTACATTTCGCGACCTCGTCTCGTGGCTTCGTCGAACGGCAGTCAACATATTTACACGCGTTTCCAACGCAAAATAAATAAATAAATAAATTTTACAGGCGAATAGAGAAAGTTGCATTTCTGCTGTTAATGAATGGGGTCTATTTCAAAGAGGAATGTTCCCCTTCGAGGGAGAATGTCTTTTCACTCGGTCCATTCCGCGGTCACGTCAGCACACATTTCGCTCCGTTTCCCGTCTCTCGTAGTCACGCGTGGCGAACCGCGCCCACGCTCGCGCACGTCCAAAGAAGAAAAAAAAACAGAAAAACATCAAGAACGCGACACGCTATGCAATCGACAGAACGGAATCGTAAGTGATTTTGCAGTTCGCGAGCTGAAGATGGTGACTTTTCTTCAAACGGTGAAAGCTGAGGAGAGGGTCCTCAAGCGGGAAAAAGGAGAGACGTCCGGCACGTTATTAAATTAGAAAACACACGCACGCAAAGTAAAACGAGCTTTTTTGTGTGGATGCTTTATGTTAGAAAGTGCTTTTCTTGTTCACGGAAATTTTTCTCAATAATTCGCATGGAAATTTAGAGACTAAAAAGTCAGCAATTGCGATAATGAAATTCGAAAATGGTACGTTTAGTAATTTTATAAAGTTATGAGTTGCAAGTGCACGATTGTTTGTCAAAGTATTAATTGTAAAACTATTTTTTCTTCGATAATTTCGGTGCTGTTAAATTTATTTATTGATAAATTGATAATATTATTTTAAAAGAATTTGAGAAAATAGGTTTTGATTTTATCGCAGAAAATTTGTGACAACAGCACTTTAATGGATTTCACGGCTTCGCGATAAAGATTCACGCATAAAAGCGTGAAGACGTGTCGCGAGATGACAATTCTCGGGAAGAATTTCCAAAGAGAGAAGCTGCGCGTTTCTATTTTTCCGCTTTCGACAAAAATTTCCAGAAAATTGCAGACCCGTTACGTCTCGAATCTCCAAAGCTTTCATCAAGCGATCGCAAAAGAAAATCGTCCTCAAGCAGCATCGGCTTCTTCCAGCATCGCGGACAATAATCCCCGAAGAGTAGCCCAATGCCTTCTGTACCCCATTTCGTCGTAGCCCTATGCCGCGATACGCGTCGCGGAGGGGCACGGCGCGCGCGGCGTGGCGCGGCGCTCGCGAGTTCCCTCCCGCGGTACCAGGCTGACGGAGGAAGGAGGTCACCCGGTCACCCAGATGAGGTTCCTTGCCCGCCGTTTGTTGCCCCCTCGTCGCGTCGCGTCGCGCACCGACGACGGTGGCCGGCCGGGGTGCCCCACCGACACAACGGTCCTGACCAATCCTGTCCCCTGTTTTCGTGCCGACCGCCGAACCGGTCGGCGATCCGGCACTCGTGGCACCGGCGCCGTGTCCAGATTTAAGCTTCTTCTTTGCCGTGCAAGATCTCCGAAGATCTCCTCACTCGCGCGTCAAGTTCAATTTTGAATCGTCCGTCACTCGCGCGGTCGCAGCACCGCGATAGATCCCGATTCATCCCGACTTGCTGCTCGATCGAGGGATCGAGCGCGATCGTTCTCCGCCACGGCCCTGTTGAGCGAACAGTAATTTTGGGGAACACGCCATGGCTGTGAGGGCCACGATTCTGGTGCTGATGGTCACGCTGGTGGTCGTCGCGTCCGCTGGATTGCTCGGTGAGCTGTTCGGGGCAAAATGCGATTAAGAAAACCGCTGCATAGTGCGAAGATTCAGGTTCGCGCGGGTGACCGCGACGCGCGCCGCGCCGGAGATTTCAATGCGCCGACGATACGGACGCACGTGTTTGCTCGCGTCGGCGCGACTGCGATTGTTGTCGTTTTGTATATATCGTTCACGTGATAAACGCGATCGCAATAAAGAGATTACCGGTTACTTTCTACTTGTTTGAAAAACAAAATGTCGATCGTTTTCGTTAATTCGTCTTGCGGAGTAAGGCTAACTTGTGAATGTGATTATGATAGTTTAATGTTGAAAAAAAATAATTCTTTTCACATTTGTTATTTTGCCAGAAAAATATTGTTGACAGTTTTGTTAAAGAGAAAAGGAAGCTCTTTTCTCAATATATTATATTTATAATTAATTTCTAAAAGAAAGACTTAACCGCATTCGCAAAATGTGAGAAAATCTTAGGAACAAATTTCTTTTGCATTTTTTCTTAAACATTTCTTATTTAGAATTATTTTCAAATTGTTGCTCCGCTTCGAATAAACGTAATAAAATCGAATAAAATCTTTGGGATAAGAATTTTACAATGACAGTTTAAATTAGATACATTCTCTAATTTCACTTTCATCTTACGCTATTCGATTCTAAGTCGCCTTTGTCTTCATTGTCAATCGTCGTCCGTGAAAATCTGACAAAAGCTGCCCTCAAAACTGTCATTCGGCCGCTCGACAATGCGCGAGAAAGTCCGTCGATGGAAATCCACGCATTGGCACACTTAGCACCCAAGTGTAGTTCCCCGATCCATAAACATGGGGCATAAACGTTTCAAATGTCACAGTCTGATTCGTCATTCCTCCAAAGGGGAATCCAAAGGAACTTTTACGACGCGCCGGTGAAACGCGTAGAAATTTGGCTTCCATTTGACTTTCGATCGACGGCGCGACTTTCGTTTCGTTCCGATTTCTCTATTCCGAGTTTCTCTGCCACGCGCGTTCCTTATCTCTCTCTTTCTCTCTTTCTCTCCCACATACACGTGCGCGCGTGTACGCGCGCGCACACATACACACACATGCGTTTCCTATCCGCAGAGACCTTGCTCTCGTGGGATCTGCCGGAGGCCGAGGCGAGATCGTCCACGTCGCAGTCCAAATGCCTGTGCCAGACTTCCGGTTGCCTCTGCTGCGTCGACCTGAACTTGACGGCCACTATCGATCTAGGTGGCCCGGCTTGCGTCAACATCAAGCAGAAAGAGCAGAATGTCTCGTTAAATTTGAGCTACGGCGATAATCCAATTCACAATGCAACGATAAGGATCGGCAAGTAGTCAAATCGTAATAATAAGAAAGAAATCTTTTATCTGTATTGAATTTTAAATTAGATAAAAAATTGTTTAATTACAATTTAAATTATTTGTAATTTAAATTGAACTAAAATGCATGCATTGAAAATATTTGCACATTAAAAAAAATTTTATTTTATATATGTAAATTATACTTTGATTTAATCTATCAATGTCTACATTTTTTGCATCAAACAAACGACAAATTAATCGATAAATTTAAATTTGTAACTGACGATATTTACATCCTTGCAGCGAACGCGGCCAACAAACCGACATGCATGAACCTGTTGTCGGATTTGGCACAAATCTGCGCGCGATTCACATCGGTGAAGCAATCTGATGTCGGTGGTTACGATGGCTGTATGGTAATCGAGCCTGCTTTGTTGGGCACCCCGCAAGCCACATATCCCATAGGATGCTTCAATTTCTATCAGGGTGTCCGTCAAGCGGAGGTCTCCGCGTAAGTATCTCTAAAACTCGTAACGATTTAACCGCATTCGCACAACGTGAGAAAATCTTAGGAAAGAATTTCTTGTTATTAATTCTTTCACAATAATTTTTGCGCAGCATCACAGAGACAACGGAGCCTGCCGACAACGCGGACGAGGAGGAGGACACTCTGAACACCGACGAGCTGATCGCCGCGGTGTCCGCCAGCGCCGAGCAGGGCATCGCGCTGTTCACTCAATGGCTCGGTCTCAACCTGAACCCAAAGCTGAATCTCACGGGCAAGGACAACGGGCAGCAGGACCATCATCCACAGCAAATGACGAATAACGAACGGACAGCGGGACCGTCAACCGACGTGTCGTCGAGGTCGGCCCGGAACATGGTCGATGTCGTCCAGAACGAGAGGAGCGACGAGCGGTTCAAGCAGCTCTTGAGCGCCCAGGACAACATCCTGAAGGGCTCGGCGACCATCGGGCAGTCCCACGGCGCGGAGACCACGTTCGTTTACTCCAGGCCGAGCGATCTGATGGCCGAGAGAAACGCGACCGAGGAGGCCAAGAGGAAGCTCGAAGCAGAGGCCGTGGTGCCGCAGCATCGGGTCGTCGTGCCGAAGGAGTCCAGGAGGGGCGGACGGGCGTACAACATTCATCAGCACGTCAACGAGATCTGAGAAACCGCACCGTCGTGATCGGTACCTCGTGCAGGAGACCGCCGTCGATTCCTTCTTTTAAAGATAGAGAGTGCCGCACGTAGACTACACTCGTACGTACATATGCACGCGGAGCTGGGCGATGAAGAGGAGGTCAGCGCTTCGTTCGACCGTCTCGCCTGTCAGAGGGTACACTTAGCTGCGGTAATTCAATCTTCGCGATCAGTATACAGATCGTGATCCTCTGCAGTAATACCACCGGGGCTTCGATAATGCCAGCGTATTGCAATTTACGGTACAGCAAGATGAGCAACTTCGCACCATAATTCAATCTTCTCCGTCTCCTGGAAATCGCTGTTGTTATACTGTTTCTATATGAATATAATACATGGAGAGATAAAATGTTATTTTTTTTATCAAAAGCTGCAGGTTATTGATAGTTTGTTATTTAATGTGTTATATAATTTGAAAAGCTACTTACACAGAATTTGAGAAGATAATTTTCACAAGTCTCTTACTTGTATGTTATTATATTAAATTAAAAGGTTTTGCTAAACCTTTCTGCAAATTTTTCTTGCTTAGGTGCGTAGTTTTCCCTACTATCGCGATCTTATGCTGTTCATCGTGTATCTCAATTATATTTATTCTCGCTCAGCTCCTCCAGTATGATCTCCCGCGATTGTGATCAATATTTGCTCTCGATTTCACTTCGAAATCGTCGCTTTCTCGCAATGATATACTAATCTTCGATAATTACAAGATTTTGACTAAACAAGGCTACGTTTTACTTGAAAACTTGATCAATTGTTAACTAACCGACGATTTATTTATTTAAAAAAGAAATTAAAAATAAAGATTCGACGACGACTTCGAGTTTCCGCTTCGAGAGATCGAACGTTGTCCGTCAATGACAAATAGCTTAGGCGTTTTAATCGTGCATGCCTATTATATGATTCTTCCTCTTCAAGCCCGTCGATACTAAGTTTAGAGAAAAAAATACAACGCAGTTTCGCGCCATCCGTGTACATACTATAATACAAAGATACGAAATGGTGAACGGACTGGGCTATACGACTGTCACGAGGATATACAATCAATTTCGCATATGACATAAAAATGATAAATAAATAATAAAATATTCACTATATATTTGTTCTGTTGACCATTACTTATTCGCCGGCTTTGTCCTCCTCCTCCTAGCCTCCTTCCTCTTCGTTTATGAATTCTTATTTGCAAAACAGATCATTACAATCACACATATTTTAATTCCAAAAATATATACTTTTTTCACGACATTTTATTAAACCAAAATCAATAACCTGGGAAAAAAAGTTCCACATATAATTAAATATAATTATAGAAATAAATATATGCAAAATATGTCTATATATGTTTCTTTCCTTTGTAAAATTATTCTTTAGTACAAAATTAATAATGATAAGAAGGAAACATAAAAAATAATTAAAAGAATAATTTTACAAAGGAAAGAAACGTTTATGGACATATTTTGCATATAATTATATATAATTATATATGTGGAACTTTTTTTCCCAGGAAGAAATAAATTTATATTATCAATAAATAGTCGAAGAACTTGAAGCACGGAATCACGATTATTTAATCATCAGAATCTGACGATCGCACTTGTTTTACACGCTCAAAATGTTAATCGCGTGATTTATTATATTTTTTATATCGTCAAATAAAATTTTACTTGGTATAAGAAATATATATAAATCTATTGCGTTCGTTTCAAATCTGACTCCAACACCTCGTATGGTCATATCGAACACCTCGATATGACTAGTCGTCGATAATATCGTAATCTCTTTTCCACTTTTTGAAAGATATCACGGTATCACAAATAGCTAAATAATACAATTTTGATGTTGTATATACATACATACATATACATACAGCAATGAACTTTATATAATATTAAAATAATTTTTATTTATTTGTCAATTTATAAATATCTAAATTTAAATATCTAAATATCTGGAAGAGAAATAATTAATGTGGTTGTAATTGTTTTTACATGAAAGTGGTTAAATGCATTTATAATTAATAAAGTACATACACATAAGGTCAATATTTTTAACTTATATGTATATAGTTTTAATAAATTAAACTTCTCATGTAAAATTTTTACTGCCGCAGATAATAAAATAATAATTTGGTTACGTATAGATATGATCGTGTTTATCCTAAGTATGTATCCTGGTGTTTATCCTACAATCAAATTGGTTGGTAATGTCATCGTTCTTCAATTATCCCCGAGTCCGCAGCATGAAAATTTGCCGGTCGAGTGTCGACCGTCCTTAATAATACCTCGTCGATGGCCTGAAACACACGGCGAATAAAAATTTGTAAGCGCATTGTCTAAACTATTCCAGACTCCAAACTTGTGTCTAAGTAATTCTACAGAACAGCAGACGGTAGTGTTAATAGTTAATGCCACGTGAACATTAAATACACACTGAAAGAAAATAATGCCAATTGTTTTGCATATTTATTTCAGCGAGCACATTTTAGAATGGAAAACAGAAACGAAGAAAATGAGAATCAACGTGAAACAGTGACGTTAATTCTTGGTGCGCATCGATTCGAAGTTGATAAACAAAACCTAATCGGCAAGAGTCAGTATTTTGCTGCGCTTATGTCCGTGAACTATTTAGAACGTCGCCTAACGGAGCACATTGTCAATTATGATGTTTCCCCAAATACGTTGCAGGTTAGTTACGATTTGCAGCATAAGAAATTCTTTTTTCGGTTTTTAAGAATGAAATTTCTTTTTAAAAGTAAAATTTGTTCGCTTTTTTATGTAGCGAATTTTTCACAATTTTTAATAAAATATATTTTTAATAAACAAAAATATAAAAATTGCTTCTCATTGCGCCATCCAAATAAAGAAATAATAATTTTGTAGGATTTCATTTATTGGATTCACAATGACAGACTTGCGGTAGACCATATAAGTATTGAAGAAGGTTTTAATCGTCTTTGGCACCTGTTGGATTTAAGCATTCTATTTCTAACAAATAATTTAGAAAAATGCATAATCGACAGACTCGAGACACATTATATGTCACCAACATGTGCAGTTGATATTTGGAAATTGTCACAGGACTTAAGTCTCAATGTGCTACGAGATCTTTCTTTGGCAGTTTGCCTAGATCGCTTTGATGAATTGCCACTCAATTCTATTTATCAGCTGTCAAAGCAAAATTTTGTGAAATTAATTGGGAACACTAATATAAGAGCCACAGAATCTTATTTGTTTTATGTCGCAAAAGAATGGATGAACTATCATCATGTGGGTATATTATCTTTATACATAAAAATAAAATTTTAAAATTAAAGCGATTTAAATAATTCAGAGAAAATAAGCTCCCGAGAATAAATCATAAAGTGATTTAATCTTAGGAATAATATAAAGAAACTCTACGCCACATTACCTCACCATAAATGAGTTAAAAAACAAATTGTCTTACATTAAGAAAATCATCGTCGAATATTTTGCACTTTTACACATTTAACACATTATAGTTCTGTATATAAGAAAATCTTTTCTCTTTTTGAAGGATTTTACAATTTCTCCAGATATCTTACGAAATAAGGAAACAAAAATTTTACATGGCGTTATATCTTGTGAAGCCAATGAGGCTACATGTCTCAGTGAGCAATTTATTCATTGCTGGGATGGGAAAAATTTCTTTGAGCTTACCTCATTCAAATATCCGGATGATATTATCGATTGTAGCATTAGATTTCATACATTAGCGGGAATGCAGATTATTGCAAGAAGTATGTCTGTTTTCATTTATTCTGTTTTATCTAGAACAGTATTCTATTTATTTATTATATTATGTGATTTTTTTTAGGACACGACTTATATCTTTGTGGTGGAGAATTTGGTATTGGTACGGGCAAGTTTAACAAAAATGTGTGGCGTTATTCTTTGATATCTAAAAAATGGCATCTTGAGACAGTGTGAGTATCTTAATGGCTACGTAAATAATAGGAGTAATATAATGTTAGTTTAATAAAATGTTAAAATAATTTCTACAAATATTGCAGAATGCCAGTTGAAAGAAGGCATATGATTGCTGTGTTTTTGAACAATTATTTGGTACTTGTGGGCGGCGTGGGACGATATCGAAAAAAATTACAGAGTGTTGACATCTACAACATCTATACAGGTGATTTTAATTATGCAGCTGCACAATGCGCAGTTTATTAATATAACGTGAAAAGTATACATGTAATGATTGACTTCAATTTAGGCATATTAATCAAAACGAAAATTATTGTATACAACTTTTCTCTTTACATCACGTTACATAGAACTGCTTCTCATAATTATAATTTACGAATTTAATCTTAAAATTATCTTTTATTGATAAAATATTTTTTTTTTGTTATATTCATTTATGCTTTTGTATTTAAACAATATATAGGAGTTTAGACGTTAAGTGCGAAGGTACCATTTGATTCTGTTAATTATTCATTCTAAATGTTTTTCTTTCGATGACACAGGTTTGTGGACATCAGGTGAAAACCTGCCTTGGGAATTTACCACTGTTCCTGATCATTACGTTTTTGATGGAAAATTAATCATATATAAGTGTGTACATATGAAAGACAAACAGAAATTTTTTTCTTCCTTTAGAGGTGAGATTGATAAAGGCAAGAACGCCTGTAAGTAAGATATTAGCAAAATGTCGGCAGATTGACAGCAAATTAAATCAGAACGTGTCAGCAAAGTGACGTCAACATGTCTCGCACTAAATGCACGCATAAATGATGCGCAAATAATTATAACTTGTACGAGCTTCGATAGACTTTGATTGTAAGAGCCAGACAAAATTTTACATGTGGGAAATGAACACTAATCTAACGGCAGTTTCGGAGGTGTTCAGCGTAGATTGTTCTTGATTATTACTAACAGACTATATCAACAAGTTCTGTCAGATTGCTGACATCTTCAGATATTATAGATTCTGTGTGAAAATTGTTGCCTTTCTGCCATAAAAAATTTATATTAGACTCTGTTTAACATCTGTCTCTGCAGATTTGACTTTCATGTTCTATGTCTACTTTCCTGATGAAAACAAATGGAAAACGAGAACGGGTGTAGATAGTGATTATAATTTATTTTCATGTTTGCCAAGCGAGATACCAATGCTGACGCTCAAGACTCTGCCATGTTACATTGGTAAGTATTATGATTTATACACTATGTAGATGTAAGAAAATAAGTTTACAATTTACATAATATGTTTCGCAGACATTGATGATTCAGATGAAAAACTTTTAAGATTTGTCTCAGAGAAATGTGACATGGAAAAGTGTATTATTGAAAAGAGAGTCGCGTATATGAAATTCGAAAATGACGTTTCAAGTTCGAAATACTTACTGCATACAGAACAGGATGCGTGTTTATCACTTTTAACACCCCCACTTTATGAGTATAAGTATCTTAACGATCTAATTATGCTAGTATGCGTTGATTCGAAAACTTGTACAGAATTAGGTGACAAAATGACGTTACACGTGCATAGCATAAGTATACAAAATCAAATAAAATTCCGTTCCTTTGCCCACTCCCCAAAAAGATTTTTTAATCTAATTCATCCAGATCACTTACACACGACAAACTTTTATCAAATTCAATGTAGGTCAACTCTCGTTAATTAAATATTGATTAAATATGAGAGAGAAAGAGCTAAATAAAAATACAAAAAATGTAAATGTTGCAGAAAGAACGGACATGTTTACATATTCCAAAAAATATGTTGACTTTTATTTTTATGTGTCACGATGTTCTCTACCGATTGTTATATATTTCAAATTATTACGAAATGTCAAATGAATACTTAATGATTGTGCAAACTTTACATCGTTGCATATATGGAAATACTTTCTGTACATAATTTTTTTATAAAATATACAAAAAAAGTACAAATTTTTTTTATTGTCTATGACTTCTTTTCTTCTTCAATAATTCCACAGAGCTTGAATTGATGAGTATTCTGGAAAAGACAGTACTATGTGTACTATTATGGCTTCCTCTTTGTTACGTCACAACTGTAATTTTTATAGAAAGAAATTTATGTTCCGCTTTGGAGAATCAAGCTTTGTTTTCAGGCTCGTTTATTGTTAATATTTGAAAGTTTTCTTACCTCTAAGGGATGATGCAGTATCGCGATCTTCAGTTGAAAATCTTATAGGCTTAACTTTGTATTTTGGACACTTTGTTTCTATCACAATCGAAAAAAATATTTTCCTATTAAAAAATCCTAGTGTCATATACGCGATGTGACAATTTCAGAAATCAAACTTGAAAATAATGAAAATCTCTTGCTTGACAAGCGATTGCTTTAGCATGGAATCTAGTCTCTCACTATATGATTTTTATACTACAGTTACATTAATTATATGTTTTCTCCTTAAGATTTATACCGGTTATCTTCATTATCAAATATACAAAAAGCGTACCGTATTCCTTTGCTGTTCGATACAAACGCAAACGCTAACTCGGGAATGAGTATGGGAAAAATTAATAGAAATTACATTAAGAATAGATCGATTGTTAAGATAGGAGGGTGTAATAACTGTCATAACAGACTCATTTTAAATTGTATGTTTCATTTTATCGTAAATTTTTTGACGGAAGCAGTCTTCAAACAAGTAAAACACGACGGTGCGTACCATTAACATGGAATAGGAGGGCACATCGCGACAGTAACAACACTTGCGTACTCCTAACGCCATCGAGAGATTCCCCCGGCGAGATTCTTGGATGGTATTAAAAACGTATGTTCGGATGTTTCTTTTTTTGAGGATGCTGGCAGTCTCGCCGGGAAAATCGCTTTCGCGGGCGTCGACATCCCACGAGATGCCCGTTTTTTCCCTTTTCTCTTTTTTTTTTGGATGCCACACTCGTGATATGCCCGTTAAGTAGATGCGTGTACTCGAATGTGTGCCGAGTCGTGTAATACAGCAAAGCCGATAATTTTAGCGTAGTAGTAGTAGTAGTAGTTGCGCGTGCTATCCGTAATGCTTGTTGCGGAGACGGCGAATTCGGATTCTCGTCGCGACAGCGAGCCGCGATCCCGACGATTCGCGCGGATCATGCGACATCATGACAAACACACAGGAAGAAAATACAGCGTTCCAGAATAATTTACATATAGAATACGCGAGAGAGAGAGAAAGAGATAAATAATTAGTCCTCCAGTTCTCTCTTCTTTTCTGTTATATAAGGACGTCACATACTCTAAAAATGTTCGCTGCGGCCGAGCCGCTCCGGCTCGACTCTTCGCTCGCATCGCGTGCATTCCGGTTAAATTTCACGAAAAGCAGAAAGGCGAGAGTGTGGAAGGCGCGGCAACGATCGTCCACAAGTCGGACGCGTGCGAGAGCGGAGGAGATACAGATCCTTTTGGAGAACGTATTCGGATAAATACGAGACCCACCGAGGTATACACGTGCGCCCATTGATATTCGCGAAACGATCCAGAAACGTGTTCTCCGCGAAGAATGTATGTCAGAGATGCTCCGATTCGATCGTCGACCGCGATGATAATCGACGTGTAACCCGGTACCAAGATCGATTTTCACAGCTCGCCGGGATTGACGATGTTGAGAGCGAACGCCGAGTTTGTCTCGCCCTTCTGGCCGATCGCACGCGCCAAGTATTGACCGACGTCGCTGGCTGTGCAAGCCTTGATGCCGAACTCGAAGGACGTGCTGCCGTCCGAGCTGAAGTGGTATCTGCTGCTCGTCTCGGGGATCGCCTTGCCATCCTTCAACCAAGTCACTGGAAAATTCGTGATATTGTTAACAACACGGTGGGCGCTGCTTTGGCCGCTTAACGGAACGTAGGGAGGGCGAGGAAAATTATTAAAAAATGACTTACTTAAATTACTAAATTATCATTACAATTATTTGGTTACTTATTTACTTAAGTTGCTATAGCTAAAAAATTACGTACCTTTCAAAGGCGCGGTATCAGTCTTGCACGTGAAAGTAACCGACTCGCCTTCACTCACTGTTGCAGACTGCGGGAATGTCGCGAACGCTGGGCTTTTCGGCTCTTCGTTTGGAGCTGGAAGAAACGTGGAACGGATGAAAATTAAGATACTGTCGCTCGTCTAGTCTAATATTGGATTCTTCCGTTAAACGATTTGACAATCATTTCTTTTACCGAGTACGCTTAACGTGCACGACGAGTAGCTCTCTCCTGCGTCGTTGAAAGCTTCGCACGTGTAAGTGCCGGAGTCCTCGGGGAATATCTCGGCGATGATTAGCTTGTAGATGTTAGCCTCGCTGGTGTACTGGAAGTCCTTGCTGGGCTTGATCTCCTTGTTGTTGTGCAGCCACACCACGTCGAACTTCTTCGCGCCGATTATTCGACAGCTGAGTGTCACAGCCTCGCCGTCCTTCACGTACTTGCTCGTCAGGTGGTCGACGATCTTCGGCGATTTGTCGTCGCCCTGCTTCTTCCCGGCGGCGTTCTCCACGGCTGGAAAGCGAAGTTGGACTAACTAAGCGTCACGCGTCTTTCATATTTAGCTTCTAATAAAGTATATACAATAAGATAACATAAAAATGAAAGTAAAAGACAAAATTAAATCCCCACTTAGAGCTCAGATTGAATTATATGAAGTTGAATTAACACCGCGTTGATTGATCAAATTATTTGATAAGAATTGCGGATGTGCTCTTACGTTTTATAGTCAGTTTGCAGGATGTCGTGTCGCTGCCGATGCTGTTGGTCGCGAGACACGCATACTCGCCTTCGTCCTCGGGGAATACCTCGTTGATCGTGAGAATGGCCACTCCGTTCTTGTATTTGAGATCGACGACCTCTGACGAGCTCAGCATCTATAAGAAAATTTTATCGCGCACATACACACACATAATAATCATCAATAGAAACGTTTCTTTTGCACGTGATTTTAATGCATTAATTTAATTTATATTTTATTTAATTTATTAATTAGATTTTAATTATAACGAATAGATTTCGGACTTATGCGTCTACCTTGCCGTTTTTACTCCAAGTAATTTGCGGCTCCGGATCGCCATCGACTTTGGCCGTGAGTTCCAAATGTTCGCCATCGTTGATCGTGAGATTCTTCAGCTTTTGAGTGAACTGCGGCGGTCTCATCGAATCGTCCGAGGGCACTTCAATATATTCATGTGAGATTAAATAAATTTTATCCTAAATAGTCTAGCTATATTCGAGGTATAACATATTAAAAAAAACGATATGCTTACGGGTGAGTTCTTTTGTGGCGCTTCTGGATCGAGATGGACTGCCGGTAGTGTCGAGCTTCGAGCCGTACTTCTTTATGCTTCGTTTGTCAGACGAGTCGTTAACTTTGACACTGGAGCTGTCCTGAAATTGTATCCAAAAATATCGTGTCAGTCGTTTCATTTTTATTATAAATAATCTTATTTCGAAGAGATACCTTATAAGAGGAGATCGTGGAATTTTGTTGGGTTGTGGAACTGTAGCCGCTATAACCGCTAGACTTGTGAACTGTCACGATCGGCGGTGGTGCCGGCTTCAGCGGTTGCTCGATGAACCTTCGATCTTGGAGCAAAATCATTCGTTATGAAAGAACGACACACATTCGTATATAACTATGTAATCTTATTATAAAATTTACACGGCTAGTATTTTTCATTGCAAAACGCAAGCTATAAAAGAACTCAAAAATAAGCAAGAAAGCTAATTCAACATGAAGTACGTATGCAGGATATAAAAAAGGAATGAGTAGTTATATAATATAATCCAAGGGTCATTATTTTTGGAATAAATCTAGATAGTTAAAATTTTACAGTTACTTTTGCATAAATAATATGAAAAACTAGATGATGTAAATGGACGAACACAAAAACAAAATGTCTATCGTCTAATGAAATTGCTTTTAATAACAGAGGAAGAGGGTGGCAAACAGGGTACACTTTTAAACAGCTCTACCTCCGGAATGTAGGAGGTCGTGCACTAATTTTACTTGTTCCTCCGTTTCTCCAGTGCCTACAAATAAACGCTCAATGAGGTCTGTTTCGTTAGCAAATTCAATTTAAATTATATGAAAAATATTATCAACCTTATTTCTCTCTAAAAGTTCGAAGAACGCAAATAAATCTTAATTTAAATAAAATCAATTTTAAATGCAAAATTAATCTTAAAAGTTATTTATTATATTTTTTAGTTTTAAGAATAATTAATTATCTCAAATTATTCGCAATAAACAGGTATAATTATTGCGTTCAACTCCGTAAAATAATCTCTCATCCTTCAATTTCTATATTTTTTAATTCGATATACAATAACTTATTCATGTCATACCTTCTACGATGACTACGCAACTAGTCTCGTCTTTGCCGTGTTTGTTGGTAGCCACGCAACGATATTTGCCGCTGTCCTCCGGCTTGCAGTCAACGATCTCCATCGTGACGACACCGTCGGCGTTGCTCATGGGATAATTGTACTTGGATAATTCTTCCCTGTCCTTGTACCATTTCACAGTGGGAGGTGGATTGCCGCTCAGGCAGCAGAGCAGCTTGCAAGTCTGCCTGATCTGTATGACACGTGGTCGCAGTAGGAACGTGAAGTTCGGCGCCGACTCGATCGTCTCCAGCCACACGTTGTAGCCAAGCGGTTCTCGTCTGCGTACAGGATGCAGCTCGGGCCTGTACTTCGGAATTTCTCTCGGCAGTGCTAAATAAAAAAAAAAAATCACAATTTTCTCTCAAAATTATGTAAACGTAGACATAAAATTCTGAAAGAACGCTTACGTTGTACGTTGAGAAAGACGACTTCCTCGCGGTAGCCATAATGATTCTCCGCACGTATAATGTACTCCCCTCTGTCCTCCAACTTGACTCTGTTAATAATAAAGGTGTAATCGTCGCCGTGGTATCGCTTCATGAATTTAACGGATTGTCGTAGCTCCTGGTTGTTATGCGACCAAGATAGAGTCGGTGCCGCGATGGCGATCACGCGACAAGTGAATTTCACGCTCTGTCCTTCATAGGCGAACGCGCTTTGCGGTTTGATGACGAATCTAGGTGCCGCTTGTCGGCGATCTGTAAAAGTATAATTAATTGGAGAGTTACGCGTTAGCGAGACAGACGATCGGATGTCTTCACATAGCTTTTATGAAAATTAATTATGCATGTGGTAATTTTTTCCTCACCGAAGCAAGAATCGTAAATTCTGTATTTCTCGATTAAAAGTTTCCTGAGCGACGAGTACTCGGCTAGGCGGCCGATGGGAAGGACATACTTGTCCCAGTTCTCATACTTGGCACGCAATCTGTCTCTGATGCTGAGGTAACGACTGTTGGCGATTGGATTGGTCCACTTGCTATGATCGCCGGTCAACCATGGATGAAGTAGACACTCGTGCGCAGTCATGCGCTTCCTTGAAAGACAAGAATACAGTAATGTGAACGAAATAATAACGGGACAGGAGAGAAGAAGGAAAAGGTTTGTGAAGGAAACGGTAAAACGTACTCTTTGTTTTTGACAAGTAGCCGCCTGATGAAATCTTTGCCCTCCTCGGAAACGTCGCGGAATGCCTCCTCGTCGAAGTCCCAATCGCATGCCTTCACGTTCTTCAAGGTCTCGATGTCGTTGTCACCGGCGAATGGCGAAAGACCGCTCAATCTGTGCAAACGACGCATGCTAGTCGATAAATTTCTTTTGTTTTTTTAAATAAAATTCTATTTATCACAAAGTACATACAAAATACATAAATACATACAATCGTCTCAATTATTTAATTAAAACCTTCCAATAATTGTAAAGTTGATTAAGCAATAACTCCTTAAAAAATATTAAGTATTTTATTACTTATTACATTTGATAGTGAAATAAATCGAACATCTAAGAAACGTGAAATATTCAATCGCTTCGATTATGTGGCAAAAAGTTTACTTACAGAACATAAGCCAGTACACCACAGGCCCACATATCGGTGTAAAAACCGACCGGCTCACGTTCGACAATCTCGGGGGCGGCAAACTCGGCCGTGCCCGTGCTAATTTTCACTACCTCGTTCGGGTCGAGTTTAGTAGCCAGACCGAAATCGATTAGTTTCACATTCGTGCTGTTGCGAGTTTGACACATGATGTTCTCGGGTTTGATATCTAGAAACAATCACGTATCATACGATAACATAATGCATTTAATAAATTAAGTGCTCGCAACATTTTTAAATGGCATCTCCAAAATTAAAATTATAAATTTTGCGCCTTATTTTATTACCATTAATCAACGATAAACAAATAATAATTAAAGGCTTAAATTTCTAGTAAAATAAAATTTAATTAAAAGACAAATTATAGATTGACTGAATTACTGGACTGATAAATAAAATCTATAATCAATTTCACATGTGTATCGTAAGAAAATCGTTGTTAAAATATCTTACCAAGGTGGATGATGTTCTTCTCGTGCATATGCTTGACACCTTCGCAGATCTGCCTCATGTAGTTAATGACTTCCGCCTCGGACATGGTGTAACCTTCGGCCGTGATCCTCTCGAACAGTTCGCCGCCGGACAGGCTAAAGAGACAAATGATCGAGATCAAGGATAACGCAAACCCATCATGATCGACCGTCGGATTTAATAGCAAACGATTTTTCTGTCCAAAGTGGATACTTACAACTCGAAGATCAGCACCATCTCATCATCATCTTCGAAGGCGTCGTGCAGGTTGATCAGCTTGGGATGATGCAGCTGATTCATGATGTCGATCTCCTTCCTGATCAGCTCCTTCTCCATCACGTGCGACACCGGGATAAATTTGGCGGCAAAGATGTTACCGGTGGTCCTCTCGCGGCAGCGGTGCACCACGCCGAAAGCGCCCGTGCCGATCTCCTCCAGGATGTCGTATTTATCGTAAACTGACGTGTGCTTGATCTCGACCGGTTGCGGCACATACTTGCTGTACACGTCGAAAACAAATTGGTCGTAGTCGTGCGGCTTCTCGTCCTCGCGACCGCGTATCTTCTTGCCGCTCGCGTCCACCTCGTACTCCTTCTTCTTGAACTCGCGCTTGATCACGCTCTTTGTGGTGATCAACGGCGTCACCTCGCTCGGATCCGAGCGCCCGTAGATGTTCTCCGCGCACACCCGGAAATCGTACTGCTGTCCGGGGCTGAGGCCGGTCACCGCGAGTGTGCAGAAACGGGTGTTGCCGGCACGGATCCAACTGCTCATCGGGTGCTCGCGTTTCTCCACCACGTAGTTGGTGATGTTGCTGCCGCCGTCCCAAACCGGCGGCTTCCAGCTGACCGCCAGCGAGTCGTGACCGATGTTATCCACCTGCGGGAACCTGGGCGGGTCCGGACGATCGCTGATCTGGATCTTGATGATGGCTGTGTCCTGGCCGAGATCGTTCTCGGCGGAGATGCGATACGGACCGGAATCCAAGCGGCTGCCGTCGCGTATCGTCAGCACGGCGTGTCGCTCTTTTACCTCGACGGAGTAATGTCCGCCGGATTCGATCACCTCGCCCTCGCGCACCCACGTGATCTTTGGCTTCGGGTAGCCGGTAAACGGAATCTTGATGACGACGTTCACGCCCTTGTCGAAGAAGGCGGTGTCGCGGAAACGCGGCGGCACGTTCAGCTTCGGCGGCGTCTTGATGAAGAGCTCGCCCTTGGTGGATTTCACGCCGCACTTATTCGCCGCACGGCAGAAATACTCGTCGGCGTCCTCGCCGAACACGTCGTGGATAATAAGATTGTGAGTATCGCCCTCGGAGTAGATGTTGTAGCGACTACCGCTCACGATCTCGCGAGCGCCCTTGAACCATGTGATGTTTGGTTTCGGCGTGCCGATGATCTTGCACTGGAAGTGGGCGTTGTGATTCTGGACGCAATTCACCTGAGAGAGAAAAAAATGAGAAAATTTTCTTGCATTATTTTGCGTCTCAGTTATAATAATTGCTTATAATTATGCAAGGTGCAAATTAAAAAAATACAAACCTTCTGGAGAGGTTGAATGACCTCCGGAGGCTTCGCCGCTTGCGGATCGACGATCTTCACGGAGGTCGAGGCCTTCGATTCGGGACTAAGTCCTGCGGCGTTTTGAGCAAATACGCGGAATTCGTACTGCCTTCCTTCGATCAAGTTGCTGATATTAATCTGCGTCGGTAGGCAGATGCTAACGTTCACACGCTGCCATGCCTGACTGCCGACCTCTCTCTTATCGATCCAGTAACCCTGGATCTTAGCACCACCGTCCGTTTCCGGTTTCTCCCATGAAAGATTGACGAAATCACCACCCACTTCGATGACCTTGGGCGTGCCGGGTGGTCCCGGTGGATCGAACGGCGCCTTGGCCTTGATCGGGTTGGTGCCCTCCAACGGCGGGCCCATGCCGTTGTCGTTGGCGGCCATCACCCGGAAGAGATACTCCTGACCCTCGGTAAGACCCTGCACGACGAAAGTGGTGTCTTTGCAGAAGGACGACACGATGATCCAGTGCGTGTGGCTGACGTCGCGGCGCTCCACCACGTAGTGAGTGACCCGAAGACCACCGTCGTACTTGGGCGGATGCCAGGACAGGGTGCACGTATGCTTATCGATATCGGAAACGTCGAGCGGACCGATCGGCGGTCCAGGCAGTCCGGTGATGTACACGTTAAAGGACGCGCTGACGCTACCACTGTCGTTCGAGATGGAGAGATCGTAAATGCCTGCGTCGTCCTTTTGGATATCCTTGATGAAGATAATGAGATACTCGTCGAACACGGTGTACTTGATGTGCGTGGTCTCCATGATCTGGCGACCGTCCTTCTTCAGAATCACTTCCATCGGCTGATCGCCGCTGTAGTAGATCTTGATCTTCGTGTTATCGCCCTCCGGCAGGTAGAGATCGCCCGGCATGCGCTCGATGCGCGGCGGTGTGCCGATCTTCAGCCTGCACGTGGTCGCGGCGACGCCGAGCGGATTCGAGATCTGGCAGCTGTAGTCGCCGTCGTCTGCGTCCCACACTTCGGATATCACCAGCCTGTAGATGCCGTTTATCGCTTCGGCGCGGAAGCGGCCGCCTAAAGTGATCTCGCGACCGTTTTTCAACCACCTGAACAAATTAAAATTATATTAATATCAGATCGAAGAAAGAGAAAGAGAGTGAACAATAAATGTATAATAATAATATAATTACTGTTAAGACATAAGTACATATAAATCTCAAATAATCAATTTAAATGTTAATTTTAATTTTTTATTTTAATTCAAATAAGTCTCTCTTAGTCAATAATAAGAAAACTAGCAAATATTAAATAAATGTTATTTCTGCTAACCTGGCGGTCGGCAATGGTTTACCCGTGGCTTCGCATTCGAGAACGAGCATTTTGCCAAGCGGTATAATCTGACTGATGGGCAGGTTTCTGATGAACTCCGGTTTCTCGCCACCCTCGACCTCGCAGATTTTCACCGGAGTGGTGCACGAGCTCGGCTGGGATCTGCCGGCCGCGTTCACCGCGAAGATCCTGAACTCGTAGTCACCTCGCTCGATCAGATGCATAACCGTGTACTCGGTATCGACGACATTGTACTCGTTGCACTTGGACCACATCGCGCTGCCCACCTCGCGCTTCTCGATCACGTAGCCGGTGATCCTGCTACCGCCGTCGGACACGGGCGGCTCCCATCGCAGATCAACGTAATTCTTGCCGACCTTGGTGACTTGTGGCGTGCCAGGTGGCGACGGCACGTTGAACTTGCTCTTGAGTCTGAACGGCGCGGACGGCGGGCTCGGCTTGCTGAAACCGGCCGCGTTCTTCGCGCGGATTCTGAACTCGTACTCGTGGCCGCTCATCAGACCATAGCACACGTACGTGGTGTCCTTGAAGAGATAGTCGTTCGCCACGCGCCACTGAACGTCCTCAGCGGGATCGCGGAATTCGATCTTGTAACCCTGTAATTGTTATTTTATATTAATAAATGTACATTATTAGAATACATTAGTAGAATACATTATTATTATATTAATAGCGTAAAAAATATCTAAACTTTGAAAGTACAACTTTAAACTTTGATCTTTATATACAAATATAATCGTACAATATTATATCTCGTAAGTATACATTTTCTTTTTTACATACCTGGATGCGAGAGCCACCATCGGATAATGGTCTCGTCCATACTACCGTGGCATTTGAGGTGTCCCAGTCGATGACTCGTGGCTGTCCTGGGGGATCCGGCACCGTGAAGGGGAATTTGGCTGTTATCGGCTCGTCAGCTTGCAACGGGTCGGATATACCGTACTGGTTCTCCGCTCTTACGCGGAAATTGTACGTGCGATTCGGTTCCAGACCGATCACGTCATAATGTGTGCTCCTCGCGAAGCTGCTGAGCTTTACCCAGAACTGGAAGAGCAATAAAGATATCGATATCTGTTCGACGTCGCATCTTATGTCGTATGGAAAAATAATGCTATATTTTTTATAATCATTATTTTTTAAGTAAAAACTTACGCCGGCCGGATCCAGTTTCTCGACGATATAATTCGTAATTGGCGAACCACCATCGTCGAAGGGCGGTTTCCACGTCAGCGTGCAGGTTTCCGGAGTGATATCGGAGATGTCCAAAGGCGCCAGAGGTGGCGACGGTTTGTCTAAGAAAGAAATACTCTTATAATGTAACTCACATGTCTTTAATATCAGAGTGCTTAGTTAAAAAAAATTTTCAAAATTATTATTTTGCTATTTTCACAACAATTTAATTATAATAATTAAGATGCAGTTTTCTTTTAAATAATAAATCGGGGATTAAAAATTGATGCGTAGCAGGATATTTACCGACAACAAGGACTTTGCACGAGGCGGAGTCCGTGCCAACGGTGTTCGTGAGATATATCGTGTATGTGCCAGTATCCGATCTCTTTGCCTTCTTGTTAATGAACTGTGAGGCCACGTCAGTCGTCTCGAATTTGATCCTCTCACCAGTGAGAACTTCCTCGCCGTTGATAGACCAGTTCGGTCTCGGTTTCGGATTGGCTGTGTACGGCACCGTAATGGTGAACGGTTCTCCGGCAATCACGGTCATATCGCGGATGCTGAGGTCACTCGTGATCTTCGGTGGGACTGTAACAAAACGATTGTTATGTTGAACTATATCTGAATTAACTTAAAAAATCAATGATGATAAAAAATTTAATTAAATATATATACATATAATAATTTTAGTACATTTTAATTATAAAATATATATTCTTTTTTATTTGTAGAATAAAACATTTTTAAAAAGATATATTTACATGGTGGAGCACTGGCACGAATAACGTCGGAATTGGAGCTCCATGGTCCCCGACCAGCGGCATTTTCCGCAGCTACGCGGAACTCGTAATCATGATTTTCGATCAGTCCAGTGACTCTACAAGATCGATAAAAAAAATTGTTAAGACATCACGTTAAAATGAAAGATACTTTTTTTTTAGAAATGTGCAGTAGCACAGATCGCTCACTTGTAAGTAGTGTCGTGCACCAGAGCCGGAGTGGCTTTGACCCATTTGTCCTCGTTGAGAAGACGCTTCTCGACGACGTATCCGAGGATCGGCGAGCCGCCGTCGTGACGAGGCTTGGTCCAGGTAATGGTGATGCTGTCCTCGGTGGTCTCCACGCCGCGAGGTGTGCCAGGTGCACCCGGCGGATCAAACGGATGTCGCGCCTTTATCGGATCGATCGTCGTCGCTGGGTCCGACGTGCCGTACTGGTTCTCCGCCATCACCCGGAACTCGTAGACTTGACCGACCGTCAGATTTCTGACTCGCACAAACGGTGTCGTAACGTAGCTGCTCACCTGCAAGTTTCTTCTCTTTAGAACCTCTGGTATTACTTCCAAATTAATTTCTATGCTACACAATTTTCCCGATTAATTCTTCCTCGCATTCTTTTTATCCAGATTTCGTGATAATGATCTTAATATAATATTTCTCACCTTGGACCACGTGGCGGCCTTCGGTTCCTTCTTCTCAATCACGTAGTTAGTGATATCAGCACCGCCGTTGTCCTTGGGCGGATTCCAGAAGAGAGTGAGAGCGTCGCCACCAAATTCGTCCGCGCGCAGATTCTCGGGTGGACTAGGACGATCGAGGACCTTGACGTTAACGGTCGCCGTGTCAAAGCCGGATGAGTTGCGCAGCTGAAGTCTGTATTGACCTCCGTCCGAACGTTTCGCATTCTTCACTACCAGGCTGCAGCAAAAAACCAATTAATAATATAATGTGCATTATCATTATCTTCATTAATCTACGCCACGATGACGAGAAATTTTTGATTTAAATATATTATATAATCAAAACTTTGAAGTTTAATATTAAACTTTAAAATTAATAGGCAAACCGAAAACTTTATATCTTTTTTTTTATCCTCGTGTTCTCAAAAGTTTATAATAATGTCAAAAGTACACACCTGGCAAAATCATCGGCCAACTGTTGATGCACGCGTGGATCGGTTTCATCCTTGACGACGTCGTTGGCGAACCACGTGGCGGTCGGTTTAGGGAAGCCAATGTAAGGCACATGAATGGAGAAGTCTTCGCCGGCGCGAACGGTGATATCGCGAACCCCACCGAGATCCATGACTGGTTTGTTGGGTTGCTCTTCAATGACAATCGGATTGCTGGGTCGGCTCGGGTCGCTGCTGCCGACATCGTTCACCGCGAACACCCTGAAGAGATACTCTTCGCCCTCCTTCAACTTCGGCACGGTGTACACGTTGCTCGGTATGGGCGCGCCGTTTACATCTGACCAGTCGTCATCACCCTTAGCCTTCTTCTGGATGATATATCCTCGAATCTTCGAGCCACCGTCGCTTCGCGGTGGTCGCCAGCTCAGGGTCACCGAATCCTTGGTGATCCTATCCGCTTTGGGCGGCTCGGGCGCGTCAGGACGCACTGCAATGATAACAATAATATAACTAAATATTAAAAGATATTGGCATGATAATTAAAACTAATAATCAATATTAATGGTTATAAATAAAATTCGAATTTGGAACTGATATTAATAATCAAAATAATATGAAATAAAACTAATATTAAAGAAAGATTAAAATTAAAATAAATGCTAAGACAAAGCGTTCAGATTATAGCATTTTTAAATAAATTTTTTTGAATTGGATTGCATTTGTTAAAATATATTATTATGACCGATTAAAATATACTTACAGCGTTGATGTCCAGCTGTGATCGGTTCAGTAGGCTTGCTGGGTTTGCCAGTTCCAGCTTCGTTGACAGCGCTCACTCTAAATTCATATCGCGAACCCTCATGAAGATCCTGCACGGTGAACGTCGTGTTCGGTGTCGGGTAATTGTTGACCTTCAACCATTCGCCGCCACGCTCGCGCCTTTCCACGTAATAACCTGAAGAAGATAATGCAAATAATGTAAGTCACGTGTAACTTTTAACATCGTATTTTCATCAAAAAAATGAAAGAAATAATAACTTGAAGAAAATAATGCGAATAGCGTAAGTCACATGTAACTTTCGACATTTCCATCAAGAAAATAAAAAGGAGTTCCATCGTGTTTAAATTTTTAACAATATAAATTTAAATTTAATAATTTCAAAGAATCTCTTTAAACCATAAAGATTTAATATATATATATATTATATAACAATGTTAGATAATAAAACATTAATTTTCGCCTGTATATAAGAGGCAAATAATTATAAAATAATTTATTACAATATCTTACCGGTAATAGGCTTTCCTCCAGTATTAATAGGAGGATTCCACGCGAGACTGCAGCTGTTAGGAGTGTAACCAAGAATCTCAGGCTGACTCGGCGCATCCGGCGGATCGTACGGGCTCTTGGCGATCACAGGCTTGCCTTCCAAGGGCTCCGACACACCGTACATGTTCTCGGCGCGGACCCTGAAGACGTACTTCTTACCTTCAGTCAAGCCCTTCGCCGTGAAGCTCGTCCTGGGAACGTATCCAGGCACTTGTCGCCAATTGTCAGAACCGTAATCCGAAACCTCGACGATGTAGTTTGTAATATCGGATCCGCCGTTGTCCGCCGGTGGATTCCAGGACAGCCCGACAGACTCCTGCGTCGTGCCGGTGTATTGCAGAGGACCTTGTGGTGGTCCAGGCTTGTCCACGACTATCACTTCGATATCGGCCGAGTCCTTTCCATGCTCGTTCGTCGCGGTCACGGTGTACATGCCGCCGTCATCTCGCACGGACTTCTCGATCAGCAACTGCGTTCGGTCGCTCTTGGTCTCGGTCTGAATATATAATAAAAATGAGAAAATATTGTAGAGTAAACTGCACAACAATTAATTAAATATAAAAATTGAAAGAAACTCTACGAGGTGAGGAATAAAATCTAAAATTTACTTTCTGTAAAACATAAAAATGTACTATGGAATTTAATTCATATAACACAATAATTAATAAAAAATATTTAAGAGTTTAATTCAATTTATAAATTCAAATTAATTTAATAAAAAACTAAATCTCTATTGCAATTCTAAAAATAAACAGGAAGATAAACCTACAGATAAGCGAAGAGTTTCCATAAGCGATTTTCCATCCTTGCTCCATTCGATTTTCGGCGTGGGCGCGCCGGACAACGGTATGTTGACGTTAATCGGTTCTCCAGCGCGAACCTTGATCTTGCGTCCGATTAGAGCGTCCAGATGAAGCTTCGGCTTCTCCTTCATAGGTTTAGCCGTGAATACGGACGAGGTCTCGCTCGGTTTTCCAGCACCTGCGGCATTTATAGCCGACACGCGATATTCATACTGATGACCCTCGGTCACATGATCGTCGTAATACTCAGGATATCTGACGGGTTCTTTGTTCTGCTTTATCCAGCGACCTGTAGCACGATCGCGACGCTCCACGTCGTAGCCGATGATCTTGGAGCCGCCGTTGCTAATAGGCGGGGTCCATTTGATCTTGATGTGATCTTTGTCAGCGTCCACGCATTCCGGCTTGCCGGGTTGTCCAGGAACCACTAAGCAATTAATATCGAATATATGTTAACAAAAAAAGAAAATAATAAAAAAAAAATATATATATATATATTAGAAAATAAAGGAATTTCTATCATTTCTAAAAATATATAAATATGTACTTAATGATCTTTTTTGTAATAATTTTAAAATAGATTTGCTCACCGAATTGATTTTTGGCAACAACAGATCGATCGGTGGTCAGTGGCTCAGAGCGACCTTGAAGATTTTCCGCGGACACGCGGAATTCGTATGTAGTTCCCTCAAGCAACCTTGGCACAGTCGCATGATTATACTTGGGATTAACGTGTGTAACTGCTGGTACCCAGCCGCCACCATGCGTGAGATCGCGTTTTTCGATGACGTATCCACTGTAAAAAAAATAGAATAAAAACATGTAAGAAATTATTTCATATGTATTATTAATACCATTCTTTTTCTTGAATACATCGTGTACTTCTTCACATAAATTGTTGTAATTTATAATTTTTAACGTGATAATTCTGTCACGTAAAATTATAATTCGTAGATGATGTTTTCCGAATGTTTAAAAATTTACTTACGTAAGTTCACTGCCTCCATTATCCTTGGGTGGCTTCCACGAGAGCGTGACGGACTGATTAGTGATTTCCTCGTACTGCAAGGGACCTTCCGGCGGTCCAGGCTTATCCAGGACAGTCAGCTGGAAGCTTCCTTCATCTATACCGCTGCTGTTCTTCAGCAACAGATGGTACAATCCCGAGTCGGATCTTTTGGCGTTGACGATGTGCACGATTGTGTGATAGCCGATCGATGTAATCGTCGTCCTGTCGTTGGAAGTCAATTCGTTGCTTCCTACGCTCCACGTTGCCTCCGGCGTCGGTTCGCCGACGAAGTCGATATCCACGTGGAAGATAAGTCCGGCCTTGATACGAACGTCCTGCAGAGGCGTCTTGATCTTCGGGGCCACTAAATAAATTAAAGAAAGTTAAATGTAACAATGGCTAACAAATATATTGTCGCGATCAAAATGTATAAGAAATTTGAGTTATAAAAAAAGATAGATATAAAGCTTTTCCCCAATGTTTAAAAATTCAATCTTCCAGAAAAATAAAGATATAGACTTCTTTCTGGGCTCATCTTAAAGATGAATTATATGGCTATTTTTTAAGAAATCGTGATTTTATCGTGATTTATGTCGTGAAGAGTAGGTGTGGTGGATGGTGGTAGTGGGTGGTGGAGGTGGGTAATGGGTCAAAAAAAATTTTTAGTTTAAAAATTAACTGATATAAAATATTTTCCAAAAAAAATTTTTATCTTAAAAATCAAATTCCATGTTATCTGCATTGAAGCTTCTTTTCCCCAATGTTTAAAAATTCATATCTTCCAGAAAAATAAAAATATCGACTTCTTTCTGGACTTATCTTAAAGATGAATTATGTGGCTATTTTCTAAAAAATCGAGATTTTATTTAAAAATGGCCGATTCAATATGGCCGTTTAAAACGTCATTTTATTGAAAATTGTTAAAATTTGTTTAATTAAAATATAATTTGGTATAAATGTTATTGGACGATGTATGGAGTTTAATACGCACCGCGCGCAAAACGTCATTTTTTTGAAAATTTATTTCTTATCAAAAATTGTTAACATTTGTTTAATTAAAATGTAAATTGGTATAAATGTTATTGGAAGATGTATGGAATTCAATACGCAGCGCGCGCGAAGTGCGCGCCTGTTATATACTAGTTAGATTAAAAAATATGTTTTATACTCTTATTATAATTTTTAATCAAATCGTTGCTCTTTAAATCAATTCTCAATGAGAATTCACAACTTACAGTAACGAGGTTTGGCAGTGACAAGATCGCTGGGCTCCGACGGTTCGGATTGACCGGCGGCGTTGACAGCGATCACACGGAATTCGTACTCCTGGCCTTCCGTCAGATCCGGAACGGTCGTGCTGTTTTGACCAGCCGGCACGTGTACCGCGTTCACCCAATAAGGGCTGCCCTTTTCCTTCTTCTGGACAATGTAGCCCGTGATCGGTGATCCGCCGTCGTTCTTCGGCACTGGCCACTGCAGATCCACGTGGTCCTTGTCCCAGTCCGTGATCTGCGGTTTGCCAGGTGCGTCCGGTTCATCTGAAAATCGCAGTCGCATTTATTAACAACAACCTTATTATTTTTATTCAAATATATTTTTAGCTCCAAAATTTTACGACGTGCACAAATTAATTATTCTAAAACTTAATGTCACTTTCATTTAGATATAAAATATCTTTCTTTTTTCAAGTCACTCACCAAACTCGTTCTTCGCGATAATGCTCCTCGTGCTCTCGAGCGGATCGGACTCTCCGATGTTGTTAACAGCCTTGACACGGAATAAATATTCCTTGCGATGAATTAGACGGCTGACCTCGTGACTCAACACCATGCTCATACCGGCGTCGGACCAAGTTCCACGGGACAAGTCCATCTTCTCAATAACATAGTGCAATATGGGACTGCCACCATCGTCGAGAGGATGTCCCCATGTCAAATGACAACCCTCTTTGGTGACATTGCTGACATCCAAAGGCTTCTCCGGTGGTGCCGGTCTGTCGAGGACAGTGACCCTCGCGCTGGCGCTGAAAATTTAACGTTCATCGTTTGTTCAACTAACGATCGTCTCAAAATTAAATTATATATGTTGTCAAAAACATTTAGTTAAGATTTACCTCAAATTATTTTTGAATATTAAAATCTTTATCATATCTTCTTATTTGCTTAAATCATTTTTAAATAAATGTAAAACACGTTGTTTGACGTAAATTCATTTACTTAAAATTTTTTGTGTTACTCAAATGAAAATTATAATTAAAGAATAAAAATTGAAACTATTTTTTCTACACAAGTATTACAATTTGATTTGTCAAGTACCTGAAGCTACCATGCTCGTTCTCCAAAGTTAGAGTGTAACGTCCAGTATCACCGCGGACAGAGAATGGAATCTCAAAGGAAGTTTCAGTGTTAGTAGTATACATTTCATGACGAGCATCAGCCACAATCTGAACACCATCGCGATTCCATGTTGCCTTCGGTTTAGGTGATGCTACGATAGGAATATTGTAGCTGATCTTTTGACCGGCACGAACCACCAAGTCGTTCAGCAAGTGCGTGTCAAACGAAGGAGCAACTGTAATTAATAAGAAGAAATGATGAGTAATGTCATTAATAGAAAAAAACATCTTCAGTTATTTAAAAAAATAAATTATCAAAAATTCTTATTTCTCAAGAAAAGATTTTTGTGCGAAAATTTTTGCATCTACGTGAAGGAATATTCTGTTTGTAATTTTTTATGAAAATACATTTTTTATATTTTTATATAAAATTCTTTTCAAAATAATTTAATTATTTTGTGCTATTAATTCCAATAAAAATTCCAATAAAACTCACTGAAACGAGGCTTGGCAACGACCGGTGCCGACGCCTCGGACGGTTCACCAGGTCCGCCCTTGTTGACAGCGATGACTCTGAACTCGTATTCCTGACCCTCGGTCAAATCAGGCACTCTGGCGTTGGTCTTGTTCCCGGGTACCTCGGCGGCTTTCTCCCACTGTCCGAAACGAGGTCGTTTCTCGATGATGTAACCAGTTATGGGCGATCCGCCGTCTTTCTTGGGTGGTGTCCATTCGAGATCCACGTGATCCTTGTCCCAGTCGGTGGCGACTGGCGCGCCGGGCTTGTCCGGCTTGGCGAACGGATCCTTGGCAGTGATAGTGTCCATTCCCGTCAGCGGCTGGGACTCGCCCTGCTTGTTGACCGCTCGTACGCGGAACTGATAGTCGTGTCCCTCGATCAGGTGGCCCACCTGCGCTGAGGTGGTGTTAGCCTCAGCCACGGGCACCCAGCGCATGTTCTCCGTGTCCATTTTCTCGACCTGATAGTATTGGATCTCGGAACCGCCGTCGTCCTTGGGCGGCCGCCACTTCAGGGTGCATCCGTTTTTAGTGACGTTGTCGATCTTCAGCGGACCCTCCGGTGGCGAGGGTACGTCCATCACGTTCACTGTCAACGTGGCAGAGTCCTTACCGTTCACGTTCTTGGCCACAAGAGTGTAGACGCCGGAATCAGAACGTTTTGCCTCCATCACGCGCACCTTGGTGTTATAATCCTCGTTGATGATTTTGATACGATCGCTTGCCATCACGGTGGTGTCCTTCAGCGACCATTCCTTGCTTGGCGGCGGCTCGCCGATCACCGGCACGTCGAAGTCGAAGAAACCGCCGGCGCGCACTTTCACGTCCAGCATGTACTTCCTGTCGATCTTCGGTGGAACTGAACACGAAATATATAATATAATCAGTTATACATTATAATTAATTTAATTAAATATAAGATATATTAATTTATTAGAAAAATTTTTAATCAATTTTTAATTTCTTATATAAGTTTCTAAATTATAAAAATGTCTTGAAATAATTTAATTTCCTTAAATATATACAAAATTCGATAAATTCTCGTCGCGAATACTTACGGTTCTTAGGTCGCGCCACATGGGACTTGGACGCCTCCGACGGTTCGCCGGGACCAGCCTTGTTGACAGCTCTTATGCGGAATTCATATGGAGTTCCCTCGACCAGATCATTAACTCTGCCGCGATTCGTGTCACCGTCGACTTCCGCACATTTCTCCCAGGTTGGACTGTACTTGTCACGTTTTTCTATGATGTAACCAGTGATCGGTGATCCACCGTCTTCCTCAGGACGGCTCCATTGAAGTTCGACGAAGTCTCTGTCATAATCAACCACCTCGGGCGTACCTGGCTTTCCTGGTTCGTCTATAAATGGTAAAATAATATTAATATTTTTTTAAAGGTTTTGCAAATTTTGAAATAAAATAAATTAGAAGTAGTAATATAATTATGTCGGAAATATATAGCGCTCAAATTTTTACTTTTTTATTTCGATAAAAAATGTTTATCTTACCGAAAGGATTCTTCGCTTCGATGCCTTGCATGGCGGTGAGCGGCTCGGATTTGCCCTGCTTGTTGACTGCTCTCACTCTAAACTTGTACTTGTGCCCTGGCGTCAGACCCTCCACCTGCAGGCTCGTTTCCGGTCCGTCAGTCTCTCCGGCCGGCACCCAACGTCCCGTAGCCTCGTCCATCTTTTCCACGACATATTTATCAACCGGCTGCCCGCCATCGTCCTCGGGCGGCTTCCACGTGAGTTTGCAGCCCTCGGCGTGCACGTCGGTCGCGCGAAGCGGACCTTGAGGCGGGCTCGGCTTGTCCAGCACGGTCACCTTGACGAACGCCTCATCTCGGCCGTTAATATTCTCGGCAATGACGGTGTATTTGCCGGATTCTGCACGCGTCGCCATCCGCACGTTCAGGCTGGTGTTGTAGTCCACGTGCTTGACTTTGACACGATCGGTCGGCCGGACTTCCTTGCCGTTCAGCATCCATTTGGTAGTCGGCGGCGGTTCGCCCGTTACCTTGCAGTCGAAGTTGAAGTTCTGGCCGGCCTTGATCTTCACCTCAATCAGATTGGTACGATCGATTCTGGGCGCCAGATTGCGCGGTTTGGCGATGATGGTCGGCGTGGCGTCCGACGGTTCACCAGGACCAGCCTTGTTCACGGCGCGCACGCGGAATTCGTACGGCTGGCCTTCAATGAGATCGGGTACGGTAGCAGACGTCTCGTCCGCCGGCACCTCCAGTGCCTTCTCCCATTCGCCGTACTTGTCTTTTTTCTCAATTACATAACCGGTGATCGGTGAACCGCCGTCGTTCTCCGGCGGGGTCCACTTGAGATCGACATGATCCTTATCCCAGTCGGTGGCTCGGAGATCACCCGGTTTGCCTGGTTCATCTGCAGATAAAAACGAAAATAGATTTGATTCTAATTCTCTTAGATTAAAAAATAATGACGTCTATCTTTATATTTTGTAATTTATACTTGCGGCGATGTTCTGTATAATTTTAATTTATATTTAATTGACATACCGAATGGATTCTTGGCTACTATCGTTTGCTCCGCTTCCAAGGGCTTTGATTCGCCCTCGGCATTGACCGCGGCCACTCGGAAAAGGTACTCCTTGCCAGGTGTTAGACCCGTCACCTCGATATCTATAATAAATAATTCGCATATTAAATAAATATTTTATAAAGTAAATTATGTATTTTAAAATGTCGAAAATGTACAGCAGAAAAACTTTATTTTAAAAATAAAGAAATTTTAAGCGTGTTTTATATAAAGTATAAAAAAAAAATAGAAGCAGAAACTATTGGGCAACTTTGTTTGGGTAAAAATTTAATAGCACTGTGTTAGCTTAATTCCTTTTATTTTGTTTTATTAATCAATCCAGCGACTTACTCGGTTCGGTGGAACGTCCGCAGGGTACCCAGCATCCGGTCTCCGGGTCCATCTTGTCCACTTGATAGTACTCGATGGGCGTGCCGCCGTCGTCCTTAGGTCTCTTCCATTTCAACTTGCATCCTTCCTTGTGCACATCCGATACCTGAAGCGGTCCCTCAGGCGGCGTCGGCTTGTCCGTCACCGTCACCTGCACCGTCACCGAGTCCTTGCCCGACGAATTGCTGGCGGTGACGGTGTAATCGCCACTGTCGTCCCGCGATACAGGACGTATGCTGAACTTGGTATTGTAGTCGGTGTTGTCGATCTGCACCTTGCGATCGGAATGAAGCGGTATCGCGCCGTAACGCCATTCGATGTGCGGCGGCGGCTCGCCGATCACGTTGGCATCGAATTTCAACATTGAGCCAGCGGACAGGGTAACGTCCCTCAGATTGCGCCTGTCAATCTTCGGGGCCACTGCGATGAATGATCGAACGATTAGATGCCAATATCAGATTTAGACAAGCACGCGATTCATTGAGATTATTTTTGGATCGTGAGTACGTTTCGTGGCAGCGATACAAAGATAACTGTCTTGTTATAGATCGATTGCATAATTAAGTTCTTAGATGTTTAAGCCAATTATTAAGGTAATATACTATTTGTTATAATTTTTATATATAAAAATGATTCAAAGGAAAATTATAATCAAATAAAATTTAAATCGTAACAATATAAGAAGAAAATTTCAATCTTTTTAAATCTTCCGAGAAAGGATTACCCTACATTAAAATGTGAACCGGAAAAATTGAAATGTATTTACAGATACAAATACTTACAGAAACGTGGCTTAGCAGTAAACGTCTTACTGGCTTCGCCGGGCTCCGACAGACCAGCCTTGTTTACGGCGATCACGCGGAATTGGTAATCGTTGCCTTCTATTAAACCGTGCACCAGAGCTTTGGTGACCGGTGTCTCCGTCTCCAAAGCCTTCTCCCACATAGTGCTGTATTTGTCTTTTTTCTCGATGATGTAGCCCGTGATAGGTGATCCACCGTCGCTGACGGGCTCTTTCCAGGCGAGTTCAACCTGATTAGCCGTCCAATCGACCGGCTCTGGTGCTCCAGGTGCGGTTGGTACAGCTGTAAAAATTAATTATTATAATAAAATTGGCAATCAATATTTTAAAGAAATAAACAGAGCTATGAAAGAATTACCTTTTGAAAATATTTTTGACAAACTTTATAAAATATTATTTATTTCGGAGAATTATAAAAAATATTCCACTCACTGAACGGATCTTTCGCTACGATGGAGCTAAAGGTCTCCAACGGTTCAGACTCTCCTTCCTTGTTGAGTGCCTTGACTCGGAACTTGTACTCGTGTCCAGGTGTAAGCCCTTCGACCTTCATCTCGGGTCCAGTAGTTTTACCGACTGGTAGCCAGACACCGGTCTCCGGATCGAACTTCTCCACGAGGTATCCCTCGATCGGTTCTCCACCGTCGTCCTTGGGTTTCTTCCATTTGAGCGTGCACCCTTCTTTGTGCACGTCTGATACCTCCAACGGTCCTTCCGGTTTGCCGGGCTTGGCTGATGAACAAACAAAATTTAGATTAAGTTGTTAGTCGTCAGAAAATAAGATTACACGCAAAGAATTAATTTTTATTACAGATTATTGCATATTAAATACTTTTATTTAATATTTGAACAAATATGTGGAAAAGAGGGCTGTTAGGAGTCGGCGCGGTAAAAGTGCGCAGATATATATGTATATACGGTTTTTTTCAAACCATCAATATAATTTGAATAAACGATACATTTGTTATAATTTAATATTTGATAAAGAGAGATACAGCAGATAGAACGGTTCATTTATTATAGACTGATAGTTATTTTCTTCAAATGTATAATATATAAATTGTATTAAAAATTTGTAAAATATTAATTTATATAAATTACTCACAGACAACTGTGACTTCGACTTCGGCGGTGTCGGATCCATGCTGATTGACCGCTGTGATCTTGTAAGTGCCGCTATCCTTGCGTTCGGGCTTGTCGTTAAAGAACTTGCTGTTGTAAGGCACATTCTGTATTCTGCGATGCGTGGTCTGCTGAATACTCTTATTGTTGATCACCCACGTGACGTCTGGCGGTGGTTCGCCGATAATTTTAACGTCAAAGTGGAACGCTTCGTTCTCGCGCACGGTTATATCGTGCAGATTTCGTCTGTCGATCTTCGGCGGGACTAAATAAACAAAAGAAATAATTACAATTAATAAATCCCTGTCTATAACATTTTCTAAAATAATTTTCGTTTCCCAACACAAATTTTTACATTAAAAAATTCTTAATCTGATGCGACATTTTCTTTTTAAATTGACATCAGAAAATGTATTTCAAGAGTTCTAAAAATTATTTAGGAGAAAAAGATGAAAAATTAAATTATCTTTAAATGATGGACTCACGTCTTCGACTCTTGGCGGTAATCGGTTTGCTGGCATCGGACGGTTCACCGGGACCGGCGGCGTTGACGGCCTTGACCCTGAATTCGTATTCGACACCCTCGTCGAGATTGTCGACGCGGCCCTTGCAATCCGGTCCAGTCTCACACGCCTTGATCCACTTGGGCGCGCCCTTCTCCCGCTTCTCAATCACGTATCCGGTGATTGGAGATCCGCCGTCCTTTAACGGCGGAGTCCATCGTAGATCCACGTGATCCTTGTCCCAGTCGGTCGCCTCCGGACGTCCTGGTGCGCCAGGTTCATCTGTGGCGCATAAATAAAATTTATATTAGCTATCCGAACTAAGAAACGCAGAGATAAGACATTTCGAGGAACATTAATCAATAAAAGTCTATTAAAGCCTGAAAAAATTTTTAATCGCTTTGCATTTAAATAATGAGAACAAGGGAATTAAAATCTTATTTATGTGATATTCCGTCGTGCAGAATTTTAAAAAGTTAAAGCGATTTAAATAAAAGTTAAATTTAATAAATTGATCTCACCGAATGGATTCTTGGCGACGATTCCGTATTCGGTCTCTAACGGTTCGGATTCGCCTTCCGCGTTTACAGCCGCGACTCGGAACTTGTATTCCTGCCCGGGCACCAGGTTCTCCACCGCCATCGTGGGTTCCTTGGTGCGTGCAACCGGTATCCATCTGCCGGTCTCCGTGTCCATCTTCTCGACCACGTAATGATCCAAAGGCGCACCACCGTCATCCGCCGGCGGGTTCCACTTGAGAGTACAGCCCTCCTTGTGCACGTCGGAAACCTTTAGCGGTCCTTCGGGCTTGCTAGGTTTATCCAGCACTAATATCTCGATGGACGCCTCATCTTTGCCGGAGCTGTTCTCCGCTTTCAAAGTCAGCGTGCCGCAATGCGCCCTGGTCGCCGACGACACAACGAACTTGGTCTTGTAGTCCTCCGTTTCGATGGTCAGAACTCCGCTGGATTCCTGCTTGGCCTTGTTCAGGAACCAGGTCTTGCTTGGAGGCGGTTCACCCGTAACTTTCACGTCCAGTCGAATGACATTGCCTGCCTTGATTGTGATATCCTTCAGGTTCGTGCGATCGATCTTGGGCGCGGCGTAACGATCCTTGGCGGTCAGGGTCTCGCTGGGCTCGCTGGGCTTGCTCTGGCCACCCTTGTTCACGGCCTTAACCCGGAATTGATATTTCTGACCCTCCACAAGATCCGGCACTTTGGCTTCAGTTTTGTTGCCCGGAACTTCCGCGGCTTTCTGCCACTTGCCGTACTGGTCCTTCTTCTCAATGATATATTTCTCAATGGGAGCACCGCCATCATTCTTCGGGGCTTTCCATTTCAAATCCACATGATTCTTCGACCAGTCTTTCAACTCGGGTTTGCTGGGCGCATCGGGTTCAGCTGTAGTTAGAAATAAACAAACGTTTTATTATAACTTATTTCTACAATAACATACTACAATATAATTAAAAAATAATTAAAGATACTGGATAATTTAATAAATTCAAAAAATTTTAAGGATTAATAGAAACAAAAAAATATATTTACAATAAGGATTCTTGGCGGTCGTTGGTATGGACGTTTCCAGAGGTTCGGATTCGCCCTCCGAGTTGACAGCTTTGACACGGAATTGGTAATCCTTGCCCTCGTTTAGACCAGACACGTCTGCCTCTGGAGTTTTGCTGGTACCGCACGGTACCCAACGTCCGGTATCCACATCCATCCTTTCGATGACGTAATGGTCAACTGGTTCGCCACCGTCGTCGTCGGGTTTATCCCATTTCAGCTTGCACCCCTCGGCCGTGACGTCGGACACCTCGAGCGGACCTTTCGGTTTGCCAGGCTTGCTCAGAACCTGAAGCTCGATGTCGACCTGATCGGTGCCGCTGTCATTCTTGGCGATGACGGTATACGTGCCCGCGTCCGAACGCTGAAGTTTATTGATGATGAACATGGTATGATAATCCTCGTTCTCAATCTTGAGTCGATCCATGCTCTTCAGCACCGTGTCCTTGAGTTTCCACGTGACAACTGGTGGCGGTTCACCTTTGATGTCGGCCTCAAGTCGCAGCATCTGGCCAATTCGCATGACTTTCTTGTGGAGATTTTTACGATCGATATGCGGTGCCACTATAAACATCAGACAGACAAAATTAATTAAATATAAATTATTATATCCAAAAAATACATTTCATCTAAAGCCAATTATACGACGCTCTTACAGAATCGAGGCTTGGCCACAACGCTCTTGGAAGTATCGCTAGGTTCGCCAGGTCCAGCTTTATTGACCGCCACAATCCTGAATTCGTATTCGTGACCCTCCTGGATACCGTCGGTCACTTTAGCGGCCGTTCGATCTCCCGGAACTTTAGCGACGTCCACCCACTGTCTACCCTCTTTGTCTCGCATTTGCACGATGTATTTTTCGATCGGCGCACCGCCGTCGTCCTTGGGCGGAGTCCACTCGAGATCGACGAAATCCTTGTCCCAGTTCTTCAGCTCCGGACGACCGGGCTTGCCCGGTTCGTCTAAAATCGAGAAAGTGCTTCATAATATATGCAATAAATACGTAAATTTATTTATATAATATCTATATTATTTTGAAATTAAATTTATTTTAAATTTTTAAGTTACAAATTTAAATTTTTGGATATCGAATATGTACCGAATGGATTCTTGGCTATGATAGACTTGTCCGCTTCCAGATCATCGGATTCTCCTTCCCTGTTGACGGCCTTTACGCGGAATTTGTACGGTTTGCCCTCCTGCAATCCTGTGATAGTCGCTTCGGGTTCGGTGCTACGACCGCAAGGTACCCATTGCCCTGTAAGAGGATCCAACTTCTCGATCTCGTAGTACTCGACCGGTGAACCACCATCATCCTCGGGTTTGTCCCATTTAAGTTTACAGCCGTGTTTGTTAACATCGCTCACTTCCAAAGGACCCTGAATTGTAAACGAGATATTTAATTCTCTTATCGATTTTCAAAACAACTTACAAACTAGATAATTATACATGTAATAATTAAAAAATTATTAATAATAATACCTCGTCGGTGTAATAATTATAATAAATAGTGTTAGATTTTTACCTTTGGTTTGCTGGGCTTGCCAAGAACGGTAATTTCTACCTCGGCGGTATCCTCGCCGACTTCGTTCTTCGCGGTAATCACGTATTTGCCAGTGTGCGCACGTTTAGTCTTTAAAATAAAGAATTTTGTGTTGTAATCAACATTGTCGATTCGTATCGTGTCATCCGACACGAGTTCTTTATCCTTAAAGGTCCAAGTGACTTTTGGTGGCGGTTCGCCAATTATGTTTACGTCCAGGGTTACGGTAAGGCCGACTTTTACCGTTATAGGTTGCAAATTCGTGCGATCGATATATGGTTTCACTGTAAAATGTAAAAATTAAAAAATCAGTTGTCAATGAATCTGCTTTCTTCGTGCAAATAAATACAAAGTTTAAATTCAAATAAACGTTAATAAATAAAACTTTACATAAAATATTATTTATACAATAATATCTT
Organism: Wasmannia auropunctata; assembly: GCF_000956235.1. Classification (NCBI taxonomy): domain Eukaryota; kingdom Metazoa; phylum Arthropoda; class Insecta; order Hymenoptera; family Formicidae; genus Wasmannia; species Wasmannia auropunctata. Next base: position 102,772 of record NW_012027683.1, read on the forward strand.
TAATAATTTTTGATTTTTTTCTAAAGGGCTGTGATATTAAAATAAAGCAATACACTTACGCCAACGAGCTTTAGCGGTGTGCGGATTGGTGGCCTCGCTAGGTTCACCAGGGCCAGCTTTATTGACGGCGCGTACTCTGAATTGATACTGATTGCCTTCTTCTAAACGTGGAACTGTGCCAGTACATACGGGCCCTTGCACTTCAGCAGCCTTGACGAAATTAGTACCGAATTTATCCTTCATCTCGATGATATATCCGGTAATTGGTGCACCGCCGTCTCTTATCGGCGGCTCCCACTTCAGTTTCACCATGTTCTCCGACCAATCGACAATCTCTGGAAGACCAGGTGCCGCTGGAGCATCTGAAATATTTTAAGAAGTATCATGTAAATTTTTCTATTCTTTTTTTAATAATTAAAAAAATTATCAAATGAATGATACACTAAATAGATTTTTATTAAAAGGAAAGCCTAACATATTATATATATAATTATTAAAACAATGTATTACACATCTATAGCAAATTTTTCTATTAAGAAAGTAGGAAAGAAATGTCTATATCTTACAGCATATCTAAAATTATTCAATCTAAAATAGAACGCATAAAAATAAATACGTGTCAAACGTTGTAATTAAAATTAGAATACTATACCGTATGGATTCTTAGCTACGATGGCAACGTCGGTTTGCAGAGGTTCCGATTCTCCCTCTTCGTTCACAGCCTTCACACGGAATTCATACTTGTGGCCGGGCTCCAAACCTGTAACTGCGTGTTCAGTTTTGTCAGGGTCCACGATGCCGGCCGGTACCCAACGACCTGTCGTCACATCCATCTTTTCTACTATGTAACTGGACAAGGGAAGTCCACCGTCGTCCTTTGGCTTGCTCCATTTCAATTTGCAGCCCTCTTTGTGCACATCGGTCACTTCCAACGGTCCCTCCGGCTTTCCAGGCTTGTCTACACAATAAATTTCATACCATAAAATATGTATTACATTGTACAATGTGCGTTTAGTTTAACAAAAGTTTAGCCTAATAAAATTTATATTCATTATTTGATTTAAAAATACAAGAAAGTTACATTATGCATTTCTTATTTCAATATTAAATGCAGAATTTTATACACATATATATAATAAAATATTATAAAGCACGGAAAATTTCTCTTTAAATACTTAAGTTAAAAAAGAGATACGAATACAAAGTATATCAAATTTACCAAGAATATTAATCTCCACATCGGCTTCATCTTGTCCGGAATCGTTCACAGCCTTGATTGTATATTTGCCAGTTAACTTCCGACTGGTATTTGTTAATTGGATCTTAGTGAGGTAGTCTTCGTTATCAATTTTAACATTAGCTCCAGTTTGGAGTGGTGCACCAGCGAAACTCCATGTAACTGTTGGAGGAGGTTCACCTTCAACATCGACTTCCAGCTTCACCAGTTGACCTGCTCTTACTTTGATGGTTTGCAGCTTATCACGATTGATGTGTGGTTTTACTGTAAGAAATAATACTTATATAATCTTGTCTTATTTTTACTTATTTTGTGATAATTATTAAAAATGTGAATCCAATACTTATTCACATTTCTTATTTTGTATGAAATGCGATAAATAAAATTTTTTAATTTTAAATTAATAAGAAATTTAAATTAAAATCAAAATAGAAATTAAAAATAAAATTTAAAAAATAAATTCAATATTAATTTTAATTTTTAACATAAAATTATGTAATTATAAATTATAATTTGTCTAATTTGAAATTATCAAATGTTTCGAACTGTTTGTATATAATTGTTGAGAATTATATTTATAATCGTAATTAATTAATCAAATTGAGATACTCACGGAATCTTGCTTTTGCAACGTGCGGCTTAGTTGGGTCGCTGGGTTCCGATGGTCCAGCTTTATTAACAGCACGAACACGAAATTGATAAGTGGAACCCTTCTTCAAACCGGTAACACGACCTTTTGGTTGTGGCGAGTCAGTGACAAGAGCTTCTTCCCATTGCGAAGAAGGTTTTTCTTTCTTTTCAATAATGTAACCGGTAATTGGTGCACCGCCAGTGTCTTTGGGAGGTTCCCACTTAAGATCGACGCGATCAACATCCCAATCTTCGAGTTCCGGTGTTCCAGGCTTGCTTGAGATATCTGTCAAAAGGAACATATTTGATTTTATTTTTATCAATATAAAATATTAATTAATATTGCAGAATATTAATTGAACTGTAAAAAAGATACACCTAATAAAATATTTGTTTTGTATTAAATGACACTTTTATAATAATTATATTATTGTTATATTGAATTTTCTAACAAAATTTTATTATTTTATAATATTAATTTCTACTTTTTAAAAATTTATTTGATTAAAAAATTTTTTTATCAATTTAATATTACTATTTAACTTACCGTAAGGGTTCTTTGCGAGTGTGGACCCGTCTGATACGAGCGGCTCCGATTCTCCTTCTTCATTCAAAGCCTTTACTCTAAACTCGTACTCGTGTCCTTCCTGAATACCCTTTACATCCATCTCGGTATCCGCGGTACGACCGACTGGTACCCATCTGCCTGTCGATTTATCCAGTTTCTCTACTTGGTATCCAGTAATCGGTTTGCCGCCATCGTCTTCCGGTTTACCCCATTTGAGCTTGCAGCCGTTCTTCGTGACGTCCGCCACTTTGAGCGGTCCCTTTGGCTTTCCAGGAGCCGCTGTAAAGATTGAAGAAACAATTGTTTAATAAATTAATATTAAATTAAAATAGAAAGAGAAAAGTATTTATTATGTATATAATTTATTCTGCTAGTTAAAAAAATATCAGATATCCGCCACTCACATAATATCGTCACTTCGACTTCCGCCTCGTCCTCGCCATGAGGATTGACAGCCTTGATCTTCCACACGCCGGTGTTCTTGCGTAAGCAGTCAGTGATGGTAAACTTCGTGTTGTAGTCAACGTTGACTATCTCGATGTTTTCACCGGATTTTACTTCGCTGCCAGCGTGATACCATTTGATCTCCGGCGGTGGTTCACCATGCACATCCACATCGTATTTGATAGTTTTGCCGGCTCGCACGGTGATTGGTTTCAAGTTCGTCCTGTCGATTCTCGGCTTCACTGAAGTAAACAAGATTATTATTATTAACAAAATATTAATTTTTACATAATAAAAATAAGTTTTAAAATGTTTTTCTACATATTCTTTTTCTTAATTACTTATTATTAAGAGCAATTATAAATTATGATTAACTGTAATCATGCATCATGTTATAATATGTGTATTAATTGTAATTATATTATAATTATAATCTATATTTGATGGAAACTCACGAGCTTTGTGCTTGCAAATCTGCATCTTCGATGCGTCTGATGGAGGCGAAGGTCCAGCTTTGTTCACGGCGATAACTCGGAACTGGTACTCACCCCTTTCCTTCAGATCGGGTACTTTGCCCTCAAGTTGATCCCCCGGGACTTCGATAGCCTTTTCCCAATCGGGCTTGTACCGATCTTTTTTCTCGATAATGTATTTCTCGATCGGCGCTCCTCCGTCAAATTCTGGCGGAGCCCATTTCAAGCTTACTGATTCGTTATCGTAATCGGTGATTTCGGGCGTTCCAGGCTTCAAAGGTTCGTCTGAAAGAAAATTATTCAGTTTAAGTTTAAATTCGTAATACTATCTACATTTTACATTTACAATTAGTGCTACAATTACGATCGTCGGATATTTTAAATTTAAAATCTGAATAAAAAAATTTGAATTTAAATCTGAATTTTTTAAATTATTCCGATAAATATTAGACGTATTGTTTAGCGTAAGAAAAATAACGATCTACCGTATGGATTCTTGGCAACAACGCCGCGTTCGCTTTCCAGAGGCTCCGAATCACCCTCGTCATTGACAGCTGTCACGCGGAACTTGTATTCGCTTCCAGGATTCAAGCCAGTTACTTCAAATTCGGTGTTTGGCGAGTTTCCAGGCACTTTGCCGACCCTGACCCATTTACCGGTCTTCGTGTCCATCTTCTCGATTTCGTACTCTTTGATCGGCACACCACCATCGTCTTCCGGTTTCTCCCATTTCACCTTGGCCGAAGTATTGGTGACATCGCTGACTACGAGAGGTCCTTTGGGAGCATCCGGTTTTCCTAAGGGAAGAAATTTCTCTATAAGAATTCTTTTCTTCTTTTATTTATAAACTGATTTGGCAAGTTAATTATTGGTAAATTATTATTTTTATTTACATAATTGTCGCGAACAAATTAAATAAAAAAAATTAGACTTACCAAGCACCGTAAGTTCGACGGTCTCTTCGTCTTTGCCATTAGCATTCTCAGCAATCAACGTGTACTTTCCGGTATCCTTACGCATCGCATTCACGATCGTGAAGTCCGTGTGATACTCGACATTGTCGATCTTAATGCGCTCGGTGGTAGTCAATGGGATGTTATCTCTCCAGATCCATTTGGTCTCCGGCGGAGGTTCACCAGATACATCCACAGACCACTTATGGGTGCGACCAGCTTTGATGATGACTGATTTGAAATTGGTTCGGTCGATTCTCGGTCTCACTAAAAATTTTCGCAATTTTTAGGAAAACTGTTATTCATAAATTAAACATTCATACAAACATACAATTATACTTTAATAAGTATCATGTATAAAATATAAATATCAAATTAAATCAGTAATTTAATTAAAAAATACAAAATATTTATAAATGCATCGTATTTTAATTATTAACAAAAACAAATTTGTAACAGATTTGATAATTCGTGATATTATAGTAATTTGCGAGTTTGCAACTTTACAAATAACAATGCGATAAAAAATATTTTCATAATTATGGAAACTCCGTAATTCAACATGACTAATTGTAAGTTATGAACTACAAAGACTTTAACTTACAATTCCTGTGTTTGCAGAGATGATTGTCCGTGGGCTCGCTGGGCTCGCTAGAACCAGCCTTGTTGTGAGCGCGTACGCGGAATTGATATACCATCTTTTCTTTAAGGCCTTCAACTTTAGCCTCGGGTGTCGAGTCGGTGGTCTTCATTACCTCGACCCAATCGACGGCGAATTTGTCCTTTATCTCGACGGTGTAATGAGTGATCGGTCTACCACCGTCGCTCTTTGGTTTCTCCCATTTCAAAGATACACTGACGTTATCATAGTCAAAGATCTGCGGCTTGCCAGGCTTACCAGGCTCATCTGTTAAAAATATTATACGAAATTGAATTAAAACGCGTCACTTCATTAACAGTATTTAATTAAATTAGATTAAATTAGTCAAATTAAATTAACGATATTTAGTTAAGTTGCTCAATTTTATTTCAAACATTAATTACTTTCTATAAAATAGTTTTATTAATTATCTATTTCCGTCCAGAAAAAGTGTTAATTATTAGAAATGTCGGATGTATTCTTACCGTAAGGATTCTTAGCGAGGATAGCTTCCTCGACCTCCAAAGGTTCGGATTCACCCTCCTTATTAACTGCCTTGACTCGGAACTTATATTTCTTTTTGGGCGTTAAGCCAGTGAACGTGAAAACCCTTTCGTTAGGGCTAGTTTCTCCGGCTGGAATCCATCGTCCAGTATCGAGATCCATCTTTTCCAATACATAGCCCGTGATATCGGTACCGCCATTGTCCTCCGGCGTGTCCCACTTGACTTTAACGTGATCGGAACGAACTTCCTCCACTTTGAGAGGTCCTTGCGGAATCGACGGCTTGTCTGTAAAAAAATAATGAGTTTACGCAATGTAACACAAATTTTGATTAATGCTCTACAATTAAAAAGTCAAATTATGATAAAATATTTCTTGAAAAATAAATTTAAATTAATTCCTTCAAATGTCTATTTTTCCTTAAAAATTAAAAATCTTTAATTTCGCAAATTAAACATTTGTTAATATACATATCGTGAATTATATTGTAAATTTAAAAATTTTGCATAAAATTTTATTTAAAATTTATTTTAATTTAATAAAAAAAATAGTAATTTAGTTTGAAAGAATTTTGCAAGATATTAATAAGGTAGGACTCACCAAGAACTACGACATCGGCGACGCTCTCGCAGGTGCCGGAACTGTTCGTCAACACCAATTTATATTTTCCGGAATCGGATCTGACGGTTTTCCTGACTGTGAGCACAGTATTTCTCTCGTATTTGTCGATCGTGACTCTTTCGGCCGCGTCTTGGATAATCTCCTTTTGGCCCAGGAACCAGTGCACCTCCGGTTCCGGCTCGCCAGCATACTTAATGTCGTACTTGACGACTTGGCCCTTTTTGACGACCAAGTTCGTGAGGCCATCGCCAATGATGTACGGCTTAACAAATCGACTCTTGGCGATAATCGGCTTTGTGGCGTCAGACGGTTCACCTGGACCTGCCTTGTTCACCGCTCGTATCCTGAACTCGTATTGCGTGCCTTCCTTGAGTCCGTCTATAGTCGCCTGAGTCACGTCGCCCTCGATTTCCTTGCCTGTTACCCATTCTTTGCCAAACTTCTCTTTGTATTCAATTATATAGCCAGTGATCGGTGCACCGCCGTCGTTTTCGGGCTTCGTCCATGTCAGATCAGCGTGATCCTTGTCCCAATCGGTTACGTCGACGTTCGTGGGTTTGCCCGGTTCGTCTGAAATACACAAGAATATCTTGGTTTATTTTGTGCACTCTGTTTCACTGGCTTATTTACAAATTATGAAATTATCATTAGAAATAACCAAATTAAATTGTTATCTTTAAATCTCACATTTAAAATTATTTTGTTGATATTTATTTCCTTTAACTCTTTTTTAGAAGACAAAGATTCATTGTATGTAAAAATTAATATTAATTTCTACATACAAATTTCAATTAATCCGATTCAATTAATTTACCCCATGGATCCTTGGCTAAGACGGGCTTGCCGAACAATGCCGGTTCGCTGGAACCGAGTTTATTCACGGCTCGTATGCGGAACTTGTACTCCTTCTTTGCAACTAGATCTTCGACTTTGTAGACGCATTTCTCGCCCGGCATGACTTCACCCACGCTGTCCCATTGAGCCTTCAAGCTAAGATCGAGGCGCTCGATAACGTACTTCGTGATGGGGGCGCCGCCGTCATCCTTTGACGGTTTGAAGGACACGACGCAAGAATTCTGAAAGATTTCGTTGACTTCGACGTCGTATGGCGCAGATGGGACGTCTAAAAGGAATAATTTATAGATAAAAAAAGATAAGACATAAAATATAATATACACGAAAAAATTTATATTCAAAAGTGGTTCCGCCTTATAAAAATACCAACCTTGCATAACTATATTGACATCCTTCACTTCTTCACCCTGGTTATTACCGATCTTGATCTGGTAGACACCAGACGATTCGCGTTGAGGTTTCTTAATCTTATATGTGACTTTATCTTCGCCAACAATGATTTCAACGTCCTTGAGAGGTAGAGGTTTGCCGTCCTTCATCAGTTTCGCTTCCACTTGACTCTGCTTGGTGCCATCAACTGGAGATCGCAAAAACATAATTTTTTTAGAATTCAACATTTTATATTCATAATTATTAAATTGTATTATATCGCACACAAGTGTGAATCGTTACCTTTGAAAGGCACGACAAAGACTAATGGAGCGCTGCAGGGTCCTTCGACTTTGTCGGGGAAGTCGACGATCGGCTTGCTCTCGCCCTTCTTCACAGTGAGCTTGCAACTGCTTGTTAACTGACCGCTCTCGCACATGATCTCACCATCGTCCGTCATTTCCAACCTATTAAAGACCAACTGGTGCTTGCCGCCGCCCAGATTCTTGATCTCCACTCTCTCATTGGGCTCGATCTTCTCGCCGTTGAAGTAGAATACAGCCGGCGCGGTCTGATCTTGAAGCTCGACGTCCAGCACCAGCTTCTCTCTCTCCACCGCAACGGTATCCTTCAGCTTCTTGTTGAAACGATTGGCATCTATAATTTACGAGAAAATATATAATTGTGCGATCTTTTTTCTTAAGAGTAATCGAAGATTTTAAAGAATAATAATTTAATTATAATTAAAGGATATTATACTTACAGTTTATCACAATTTCAGCTTCGGTCTTGTCCGCGTTACTCACACAAGAATAGAGTCCAGCGTCAGTGACTTTACTGTCTTTAATAATGAGCTTTCGTTTTCTGCCTTCTTCCTTGATTTGCACCCTAGCGCAGAAATCATTTATTAAAAAAATATTCTCAAAATTGAAAACCACGTAAGGAATTAATTATGAATTCAACTTGAAGAATCTCTCTAAAAAAATACCTTTTATCAGGCGTAATCGCTTGGTCACCCTTGAACCATTGGACTTCACCCGCGGCATCATCCAATTCACAAAGCAAAGTCAAGGTTTCTTTTTCTATCAACTGCTGATGTTTTAGTACTTTGACGAACTTGTAAGGATATTCTAAAAAAGTATTATTAATTTTAAATTTCGTATATAAATTTGAAATTTTAGACAAAGTCGTAAATAACAAATTACAATTGAATTCTTGCGATTTATAAAAATAACACCTACCGACTATGGTGAGGATAGTTTCGGTCTTGTCCGTCTGCTTGTTTATCTTGCAAGTGTATTCGCCACTATCTTCGAGAGTTGCGCTCCTGATCGCCAGCCGGCACACGCCGGTCATGTCTTTGGAAATACTGTATTGATCTCCGTCCTAAAAGCAAGAATGGGATATCTTTAATTTTGCGACGTTCTGATTAAATATTTATTTAAATTTTTGGCGTAATAAATTACCTCGAGTTTCGTTTTCCCTTTGTACCAGGAAACTTGCGCCATGTTAGAGCTGACTGTACATTCCATGTAAGCTTCGTGCTTTGTAAAGCCGCTGGTCTTCTTCGACAACGGCTTCAGGAAGTTGTACGATGGATCAGGCTCTGAAATTTAAGAAATTTTAAAATATAAAATTTATTTTATGTAAAAGTTTGATTATCAGAAAGAAGATTTATCAAAAATATATTATGTACCGTCTACATTGAGGAAACCTGTGCTGGATACGCCGGCAATTTCGATCGTATATTTTCCAGTGTCTTCGACTTTGGGTCCAGTGATAATGAGTTGATAGCAGTCCTCCTCGTTTTTGAATTTGTATTTCGCCGAGGGGAATAATTCCTACATAAAAAGCAAGGTATTTAAATTGTATCAATCTTTAATCTGTTTTTCTGATTATAAAATGTGTTACTGATTATAAAATGTTGTAATTAGCTACAGTTCGTAAAAATAAATATAATTAAATAGCAATTATTTTTCTGAAAAAATACTTACGTCCTTTCGGAAGAACCATTTCGGCTTGCAGTTCGGTTTCGAAAAGTTCGCTTCAAACATGACCTTCTTGTCTTTGCCTTCCTTGGCGTATTGATCCACCAGTGGCTTCAGGAAACTTTCTTGTTTCTGCGAAAGAGAGACCACCGATCAACCGTGAATCATATTCAGAGATTCAATTGAGAAATCCAATAGTAGTATTGTTCAACATCGACAGCGATCGCTTTGCCAGGCTATAAAAAAAAGGTAGTAGGAAAAATCTGCGGAAAACTCGAAAAATAACGTCGCTGCCTCTCCGTACGAGCAGATGAACGGAGGGCGAGGACGATGAAAAAAAAGGAACGAAGACGAAGTCTCTAGAAGAAATTCTAGAAGGAAATTCTAGAGAAAAAAAGTTTGCAAAAAGTTCGGTCGATCGTCCGTCGACAGAACTGGCTTGATAAGTTTATTTTCAAGCCTGTGATTTATCATGCTTATTACTGTTAAGATCTGGTGTTAAACGGTTTTGAGAAAGAGAAGAATATGTTGGCTTCCTCGAAAAAAAATAAAAAAGTATTCGCCACTGCTCGAGCAAAATGCGCGAGAAGATAGTTGCTGGAGAAGGCGTTACTTGTGATACATTCAAGAGACGACACCGATGAAAAAGATATTATTTGTTGCCAGGGAATCCAACTGTGAATATTTTAATTGACGTTTTAATTGTCCTAATTCTAATTAAAAGAATATACTTAGTAAATCTCTAAATTATTGAAAGGAATTAATTTTTAGATAAGTAATGTTTAATATTTAAGTTCGCATCTGACAAATAAATACATATTATATTTGTAATACATACTGTATTTTTTTACATTCTAGCTTGATTTTTAACAATTTTTTTGGTTATATAATAATCCAAGAAATATCTTAATGAAATATTAGTTTGGAATTTTATTGTAATCAATAATAATTAAAAAGAAAGAAAGTAAATTTCTTTTTTTTTCTAATTATGTCAAAAAGTTAACAGTTCTTTTATGGGGAGAACTTGTCACAAATTAGAATCCCAACAAATTTTAAAATTAAATCAGAACATTCTTTCAGAAAATAAAAGAAAGATTAGAAAAAATAAGTTATAGATCGAGCCAAAAGGTGCAACATAAAGCGATGTAACTTTGATCTTCAATAATTAACATAGAATTCATTAATCGAAGGCAGAAGAGACAGCAGTAGAATTTGGGTTGAAACAATTAATTTGTACAAGAGAGAGTCGTCGAGAGATAAAGCTAGTTCTCGAGCGAATTAGAGAAAGAAGATAGATAGGTAGATCGTCGAGTTTCGGAGACTGTCGAGGCAACAGCGACAGGCATAACAGACAATCAATATCACGTGAAATTATTGCTGGGGAGTTCGATTCACGTGGGAAAATCGGTCCAACCTCCGTCTTGGTGAAGGGATGCAGGGTTGGCCAGTCGGGTATTAATTCGGCCAGAGAAGGCCTACGCGATCCACTATTCTAGAAACAAGAAAAGGCATATCCGCGATCACAGCATCTTCTCAGAACACATCGTGTCGATCTTGTTCGCTGATCGCTTTCAACGGAGAGTTACGATGAACATTTATTCCGAATTTAGCTGTCATTGTTAGCCCTATTCGTACTTGATTTTATAAGTGTCGTTATTTCGGACTTTCTGAATAAATCGTCGCTACTCGTCATTATGAGTTATGCACGATTAATTGTGTAATTATTACAATCATTAAACGATTGTAATAATTACAATAATTATTAAGCTATTAGCTAGTTAAGTTGTTATAAAATTAAAATAATATCAAAAATGCTACATTAAATATTACTAAATATTATTGAACATAATATATAATTATTATCATAAATGTTAAATTATTCGAATATCGCAAATATAGCTCATTTTTAATCAATAATCCATTTTTATTAATAGTTTTTTTAGATAAGTGAGTCACATAACTCAACAGAGCGAAGTGCGATAATAAGAAGAATGTTATTTAAATAATAAATCTATATAATTTATTTAAATTATAAAACTTTAACTAATGCTTTACATTATGTGTTTTAGTTTGAAAACATTCATGAAAGCGTGTGCATGCATGATGATAAGCGTTATGTGACAATAAGGCTCGTTTTTAATTAAGCCAAGCGTGAAATGCATGGACGTTTCAGTCGCAGTTTATTAATTTTTAATTAATCTGTGTAAAAGTTCATGAATAATATCAACAAATTTATACTTGTGCCTCTGTTCCATAGTTTTCCAAAATTTTTAGAGATTATTTAGAAAAGCGCAGGCCAAAGGGATCTCTCAATCGTAAATAGTCGCAAGAATTTTAAAATATCCTTCGAAAAAGTTATAAATTTTTATATAACTTTATATCGTTCACTCGGAAATTTTTTATCGGAACCAATGCAGATATAAAATTCTTGCGAATAACTGACTGGCTTTCGTTTTCATCGATTTATTCGGTTTACATCCTCAGTCGGATTGATGTAACACCTGCCTCAATAAAACAAAGAGATCAATCACAGTTACTTTGAACCCCTATATCGCGCAAGAGCCGATTTCTTTGCTGTGTTACAACAGAATTTCTATGTCTTATCTCGCTCAAAAGATCAGGTTTAGAAAAATCCAAAAAACACGGGGGTATTCTGGCAAATTATAATAACAACGTAACGAAACGTAAAAAATCTTACGGAAACAACTTATCTTATTATCTTTCTTAGTTCGTACACCTTTAAACAATTAGATAATTTCTTATGCAATGTTTAAATAGTCATATACTGTGATACATTCAAGTTTAATTGACCAGAATACCGCGCAGGAAGTGAAAGCCTTGCGGGGCGGTTCTGCTCTCTGTTTCGTGGCTTTTTGGAATCTAATGCAAGGATGCATTGCCTTAAGACTTTTTTTCGCGAACCTTCTCCTTGGCGTGTGCCGCTAGTTTTGGCCAGTCGACGATTAGCTCCTGCAAACTTGGCCTGCGCTGAATGTCGAAGATGTCCTGCATGCCCGGCACACACACATCAATGGTTAATGGCCACTCTTATACAATTAGCCAATACCGACCGAAGAACTCTGATTCAAAGGAATATTTAATAAAAATGAAAAAATTCTGAAGAAAAATAGTACTAATTCGTAATGCGGTCCCTATCATCAAGTCATCTGTATTTTATTGTTGAATATTTTTTTATTCAGAACCGTGAAATTCATTATATCAGAGTCCTTATCTTTTCCTACGATACTTCTACACGTTTAGAGATAATGCTTTTCTCCTAATGTGAGGATGCAATTGTCACATGCAACGGGTTCAGAATAATGCCAATTTTGTCACACGTTTTATCAATAGTTTACATTCTACCAGCGACTTTCAGGCTTTTCAATTTACGTTAATTATCGTGCTTGTTAATAGAAAAATGTGCGATAAATGTAGAGATGTACAACTAGCCCTCACAGTGCGCATGTAATAAAAATTAATCTTTGCAATATAATTCATACAATTTTTATAAAAAGCAAATGTTAATTTTAAGTCTTTTTTAAAAAAGCAAAGAGGGATAGATGTAATTCGAAGTGCAGCATTAACTCTAAACCATACATAAAAGTGCATATGTTAAAATAAAATAAAAAAAGTTATATCGCTTGCGCGACAAAGTAGTGGCAGGAGGGAAATAAAGAATTTATTTGACAAAATAATGCCGCGAGAATATAGTTTCAAAATATTTTGATAATTTTCTAGTTCTCTCATTGTTCTAAAATTATTCATTTCTATTATTAATTATTATTATTATATTTAATATTTAAACGTTTAAAGAAATTTCTGAAGGCAGATTTTAGATTCTAACGTCTCGTTAATATTTTAAAATTGTATATATACTGCCATCGTCACTATGGGGTTTATTATGTAGATCGCTCGGAAAAAGACCTTAAGCCAGCTCCAGTTAGTTTCACCCTTTTTGACGAGGGAAATTCGAAAGATCTCCACACCCGCTGTTAAGATGACTATTTCCTCGCCCTCTTGGTACCAGCTCGATCCTTCGTGCAGATCGCTTCGTAGCGACTAGGAGACAGAGGTTGACAAAGAAGAGAAGAGAAAGACAGAGAGAAAGGAACAGGCAGAAAATGCACTTCGAGACCTTGAAGATGTACCTTCTTCAAAAATTATGTATATTCATTTTTTTCTACTAATTGTAAGTTAGCTATGCTAAATGAAAAAAATTATGTAATGTAATTCTCCTTATTTTAATTTTTCTCCAATTAAATGTGGAAAAGTATAGTTATTGTAATATAATTGTCAAATGGAAATAAAAAAGAAAAGAGAATTTCGAATTAGAACGTGGATTTATAAAATAAATAATCTAACAGACGGCGTTAAATTTACATTACATATCTAACATCGACATGTCACCTATTTTTACATTCATGAAGATCAGGCTGTTAATGACGTGCTGAAATCGCATTCGCACAGCCCCGTTATGTGCATTGCATCTATGGCGATTGTAAGTGTGATGCATAATCAATTATGTTTGAAAATGTTACGCGAAACGATTTTATTCGGATTAAACCTATTTTAAAGAAGATATCCATAAGTTGAATAATACCTATATAAATTTTAGTTCAGTCTTGACTATAAATTTAACTTAATTTTTTACATTTAGTTTAATTTTTTACATTTTCATATGTATGTATGCATGTATGTACATATGTAGAATTGAATAACACGTACCTTTTCCACTTTCTTCAACGCCGGCATGGGCTTCTCGACTTCCTTCAAGTCTACCTTTTCTTGCTCGGCCTCTTCTCGCGCCCATTTCTGGTATTTCCTCTTCTTTAACATAGCACGGAAGTCCATACCACTGGCGTCTGTCATAAAATTCATTCAATAAATCAAATAGATACGTAAATTTAAAATAACAAAGTACACACACAAGTTTTGTGCCATCATTATATAATATTTAAAATATTAGAATATATTACATATTAAATTAGATGCGATATATAAAGTGTCTATTTTTTCGGATATAAGTAAATTAAATGGAGAAGAGTTCGATGTTTATACTTTTAATTCGTTATTCGAGCTTGAAATTAACAATAAATCGACTCACCGGAAACGTAGAGCTGCATCTCAGCGGAATCTTCGCCATGGATGTTGCTCACGACGATCTTGTAAGTGCCCTCGTCGTTGGGCTTCGTCTTCCTCATGCAGAGGGTGATCGTGTTGGTCTCTGAGTCCGTGAGGAACTTGAAGCGGCCACCCTCGATGATCTCGGTGATACCCTTGTAGAATTTGAAAGTTGGCGCGGGGTTGCCCTCCACCGCAACGGTGAGATACGCCGTCGAGTCTGCAAAGAATGCCAATAGAATTAATATTCTTAAGACAAGAGTATAATACAATGAGAAAACGATTTTATAATGTAAGACATTATTATTATATTGCTGCAATTATATCGATTTTGGGAAAATTATTTTCTCAAAGTTTTCTACAGGCTCTAAAAAACAAGATGCATCACCTTCGACGGCGGAGTACGACTCCTGAACATCGACGATTTGGGGTGGTCCACCTGGTCCAACATCTCGCAGAGGTGTGCTAGGTAAATTGATCATAGCCTCGAGGTCCGCCACGCTGGGTCTTCTGACGTCCGCTGTGCTCGGACGACGACGCTGTACCATTCGAATAAAAATATGAGCAAATTCATATGCACTTTGCCATCGTGTTTTTAATGTAGACATTGAAAAGCTCTTGAATAAAAGCGAAAAAATTTAAAGCATGACGCGCGACGACTTCCGACAGTCACATAAGATTAAAACTGATTTCGTCCACGATACATCAATAATGTAATCAGGATCAAAGAAACGCAAATTACGATTTGACGTAGTTAATACATATAAATGATAATACATATAGATGTTACGTACCTAATAATATTACATAATAATATTACACAAAATATAGTTAGATGAACATTTAGTTATTCTCTACAAGTGCTTTCCTTGATCTCAATTTCCATCTCGTGACGATAAAAACTGATTTTATTATTTCTTATAAATTATTTCCTTGCTAAACAGAAATTAATAAAAAAGTAAAAAAAACTGGAAGTCGTCGTTATCGGTGGAAAAATCTGCAGCGCTCATGCGATTTCATATATTTTGAACATTTTAATTATTACTTACGTTTATTTACATTTAAACATTGTGAGTTAATGTTATTTACAATTAAAGTTAATTCACATTATTAATCAGCGTTACGTTTCACTCATTAGTCCACTGTATGTTAGTCACTCGAGTGAGTTTTAATAGTATTAGTGACAATGCTAAAATACGTCCTTTTCTCAGAGTACATTGATTAGCAAGACGGGATCGATAAATATGGGTAATTTCACATGATGACTTAGTGACTTCTGTGGTATGTAAATACTCTAATCACGTATAATCATTGCGATTTCAAGGGTTTTCCTTACTTAACGATAATTTTTAACAACAGCTTTGTGAAATTAGCGACTAACTGTATTGTTTATCTTTAATTGAATTAAATTATCATATTTCGCTTTTATATTTTTTAATAAATTATTTCAGAAATTTTAGACACAGTCAACTTACTTGCCTTTCATTTCTGCATGTTTCTCTTCGTTTGCATGCAAAGAAAATACCTCAAATGATTCATGATGAATAATTAACTAAACGTGTAAGAATCCCTTGAATACGCATGAGAGTACGTATAGTCGGACAGAGGAAACAGAAGGAAACATATTAATCAGATGAATAAAGAAGTTGAAAACAAGAAAGCGTAAATATTATATATATATATATATATATAATATTAATTTTAATAAATTTTTAAAAATTAGCATGATCATCCTAATAATGGAAAATATAAACAGTACATCAAAGTTCAGCTGTAGATATTTTTACGTCATTCCTGCCTTCAACTTTAGAAACAAATGTGAAATGGTGAAGTACATGTTTTTACGATGATGAGAATGTGACATATGTGCGTCGGTGCACATTCAGCGTGAAATCGTGACAAAACGCATTTGTCACGATGTGTGAATCGCAAAGCGAAAGTGCGAATCACGAGTTACGCGTGGGAGAATTTAAAGCCGGAATAATATAATAGTTAATCATTATTTACATGAAATCGTCGTCGGTCAAGAGACTTTCAGGCAGAATTAAATTGCATAAGAAGAGATAATTTCGCAGAATAAAGATATAAATCCAAAATAAAGAACTATTCTGTTTTGGAATTATAAAAAGTTAAAAAATTAAATTTAATATTGCAATATTATATCATAATATTAAATTATACTATTTTTCGTATTTAATTACTTATCCCTTCTAGTGTAATCTAATTCTATTTTATGATAATCTACGCTAAGGCATCGTTAGCGATATCTCTGGCCTGTCTTCGCAAGCCGTTCGATGTTAGAGTACGGAAATACATTAAGAGAATTAACAGAAAGTTAGGAAAGAGAGTAAAATGTGGATTCGATATGATGTGTATGACATGAATGACTATTTTTACTGCTTTGACGATGAAAAGTGATTACTTGCTCCGTGGACCAATCTGATCCTCGTCAATTAAATTGCCGTTCGAATATTCGTCTAACAGGAAATTCAGTTATCAGGATTATTTACAAAGAGACACGTTACGATATCTACACAATATGCACAAATACGATGCCGTACTTTTTATCGGATAACATGACAAAACGAGTTTAATGTTTCTTTTTAAAGAGCGACATCGTATTCGTGACGATGAAAATGAGAATATTTCGATCGAATCTATTTGACACATATAGTGTGAGCACGATATTTACACCTATACATAAAATTCTACATGAATAAGTTATTTTCACACATATATATATCTTTGACATATAGGAGCAAACTGCTCGGTCTCAAATCTATCGCAGCGATATGCAAAATTACAGAAGAGAACCGGAATCTCCAACATCGATTTCTTAAAAGGCCAAATTATTATAAAAAGATTTGTAACATATTTACGATATGTAACAATTTATGCAAATAATTTTGCATAAATAATAAATTATTTTTAGCAACACTTATTTTGTTAGATGTTAAATTAAAGTCAATTTACGAAACAAATCCTCGAACGTTTTACATATTTCATTCGCTGGAGTAACCGTGGACACTAAAATAAATTTGCACTACTGCGACAAGTCTGATACCGAGTTGTACTGCAACTACTTAATTTTTAATGGTGGTAGATTTCGCATGAACAATTTTCTCGAGACACAACGAAATCGATAAGTGATAATATCAGCTTTTTGCTTTCTCCTACGAATTATTTGTAACGTAAATTATCCAATCTCTTACCACCATTACAATTACATCTATACTGCATCTATACAGCTGGTTAAAATGTACAGGTGTATCCGCTCGAACTAAGAAGCAGAATTTCCGCAACGCGATCGCAATGGGCTTCCTCAGGCGTTACACACATTGAACCGATCCATATTTTTAATTCTAATTACAAAGTTCGCATATAAATCGGTGCAACGTGAAAAACACCGTCTGCAAGCACATCTTGTCGGCGTTGATTATTCGCGAGAAAGTGCTCTTTGCAAAATATTTATTGAACATACAGGTTTAAGAATAGCATCCAAAAACTTTATCTGTATAATAAAGTTAACTAATTCAAGAGCGATTTCTTCTTCACAAAACTGTAAAGAAATTAGCGGACCTTTGCATCGTAATAAAATTTTACTTTCTGACTAATTTGACCAAGCTTAATTTTGAAATTAAAATTTTTTAATTTAAAATTAGTAATATCTTATTAATTAACAAACTTTCAAATCGATAAATTTTTAAAATTTTTGGAAGCTATTCAAAAATATCCTGTATAAACAGTTTCCAAATTTTAAGCAATAATAAGAAAATAATATCGAGATAACGTATATATATAAACGTATATATAATACAAAATAATATAAAAATATGCATATGCGTACAACGCACAACAGAGATATTGTGCTAACCTCTTTTTCTTGCAGCGCGCCTGGTCGGCCGAGCTTAGTCTGTGTGTGGTGCGTGAAAAAATAAAAGATGAGATAGAGACAGAAAGGTAGAGATAGAAAGGGGGGCGGGGACAGAAAGAGAGAGAGAGAGATATTAGAATTCTCAATTTCTGAGGGGGGTGTTCCACGCGAAATGAACTCTTATCCTGGGACTGTGCTCGATATAATGGGGGGAGAGGGATAATTCCTTTTTCCATGTGAGAGAAAAGAAAACTCAGATTATTGATCAGTAAATTGCTTGCCAATATGCTCTCGGTTTATTAAAAATTACGATATTAAACCGCGATGGTTGAGAAAATAGCGGGCTAGCGTGTTTACAGTAGCGGCAGCAGCAGCAGCAGCAACCTCAAAAACCTCAGTTAAAAAAAACATGTCGCAGAATTATTTTTTTTAAATTATTATTAATATCATCGTCATATCGTCATTATTATTATTATTAATATTATTATTGCCGTCCCGTGGTAACGCGTGGCGTTGCTTTTGCCTCTCTCACTGGGGACTTTCCCTCGCCGAATTTTTAGTTTTCGTTTTAGTTACTGGGCTTTCATATTATTTTGTCTTTCTGTAGGCGACAAGGGGACGAAACACGGCGCTTAAAAATTATATGGGCTTAAGGGGAGGGCGGGCGCAGAAAAATACAAAAATCTAAAAGAGGGTGGTTGGTGTCCGTAAGACAAAAAGGAAAAAAAAACAGAGCGATACATGATACGGAAGATTGCTGGTGATGGTGACTCTGAGCAGGTAAGCTTTGTGTTATAGCGAACACAAATCTCACCTTTATGTCCAACACCTCACCGGGCCGTAACTTTCCCAACTGCAAAAAATCACAGAGACGAACACATGAGGGTCAAGTGACTGCTCGTCATCGTAGAGATATTTCCTTTTGTTGCTTTTTGTTAACACGGATTTTTGTTAAAAACGCTTCCCGATAGATTTATACAAGACAGACATATATGAAAATAACCTTCTTCTCTTTTCACAGAAACAGTTGGCAAAAAGCGATGATTCCGAAAATGGAAAACAAAAATGCTCCTGCGTGCTGGCTTCGCTGTTTCTGTTAACGAGGGGGCGAGAACTGCGTCTCCTCTTGCCGGGTTAAAAAACGCGGCTGCTTTTATTATTCGCTCGAGGCAGAATCTCGGTAAGTCTCCGAGGATACGGATGAAAGTTCAAGGGTTGGAGGGACGAGAGGAGATCTCGCGATGGACGAATACAAACGGGGGCTGGTGGGCTGTTCGAGGCTCGCCTTACCGACGTTGCGACGGCTTGTGCGTTTGCATTTCTGTGCGGTGCATTGCTATAGACAGTGCGATTTCGGCGGTGCGCGTTGTCAGCTGATATCATCATTGTCATATAGCTAATTGTCAGTGAGTTTAGATGCAACCAGATCGCGTGTAATCGCGTGTGATTGCGTGTTATCGCATAATAGAGACGGATCTCTTGAAGAGCGAATCCTCATTCGCAAGGATAATTTAAGAACTGCATCTCGATTACCTCGAACCTGTCACGTCGAAAATTCTTTGTTACACTCATACGAATTTTGTTACAATTTTATACTATAATTTCATCACAATTTTATATATATAATCGCTATTTTGTAAATTTATTAGAACCGTTTAATGTTAATTATTGATTTTTTACAACAATGAAGATTCAAGATAATCGATTACAGAAGCAAGGGCGTATCGATGGTCACGAGGCGTTATCTCCTCATTGAAGTTACCATTACATCAATATACCGTACGAATAAGTACGGTAATAAATTTTATATTTAAAAATGAAAAGTAAAAGTAATAACTATTATATTTACACCTATAAATTATAGTTTCGATATACTACTGGTCGAAACTTTGTCACAAATCTTTGGAAGAGATTTTTGGAACAATCTATCGACTTAGCAAATTCCAATCGAGTTTGATCGAATCTCTGGCATTTCCACTTTCGTGCGACGAAAATAGTCGAATTTGCCTGATTAGTGTGCAAGACAATTCGAACTTGATAGCGATGCACGTTCGACGCTGGCTGAAAGCGAGGTAACAAGTGTTTCACGCGGGCGATGAAAACGCTCGGTCGTCAGGCATGATTCACACGTCTTGTCGCGCTTGCTCGGGACATTTATTAGCGTCGATGTGTGTCTACGACGGCACGATGCTTGCCAAGATCACCCAGGTGATCTATCGGGTGAAGATGTAAGCCAGAGAAGACTCGAAACCTTGTATGCGAGTGATTAACTGATAACTCGACGCGCGCACACGGACAAGCCCTGGCTTCCTTCGCTCCTCACATCTCGCATTATTAATTAATATTATTGTTGTTATTATTATTGTCGTCATGAGTGGCAATATGCATATCGGTTGCAACAGATCCGTGCCAGATGCAGAGATGCATTTGTCTTTTTTTATTCGCTGATCAGATCTTGGATTACGTATGTCTCGAAACATCGAGAGACACGTGCGAGAGTTTCGCCACAGCATCTTTTACTCGAACAAGTTAAACGACAGGATATCTTTCAAAATGTCCATTAAGAGGTATATTATAGGAAGAAATATGTTCCGTAAAAACAAAATGTGCTGAAACTCTCTCACGTGAACGTTTGCACGTCATCGTCGGGAATTTAATTGTTTGCTCCCGATAACGTGAAACTTACTTATTAATCAAAGTGAAACCATTCTTATACTTATATTAATCAGAATCAAACCGTGTATTATCATCATAAAGTGTGCGTGAATTAAATTCGAGACGACGCGTGTGGATTTCGTGCATCGAGTGCCATAAAGTATAACGACCACAGTGAGTAAATAGTAGTAACGAGCAGGCAAGATCGGGCAAAGACAATCGGATACAAGAAGTTTTACCGTTGATAACAAAATCGCATTAAACACAGTTCACCTTAATGCGATTTTTCCGTTAATGCAGACTGATTCTCTTTGCGCGATACTCCGGTGAGTGTGTACTCCGAAAGAGTGTGTGAGAAAAGTAAGTAGAATAAGTGCATTTTGGTAGTTCGAATAAGGTTGCAGAGACGAGACATTCGCTTTCGCGTTGCTTCTCTCAGCGATTTATCTCACCTTGCGCTCGTCCACCACCTCGCCGGGACGAAGCTTCCTATGCTCCTATGGACCAAATCTCTATTAACCACTACTGCGAGGTAAAGGTAGTTGTATTGTGCACGTGTGTGTTTGTGTGTGTTGCGTAAGTATACACAATGTACGACTGCTGCAACATGTCTAAATTACGTATAACATGGTCGTTCCGATCGGCCGGCGTTCGTCCTACCGCTCTGTTAAAACATATCGAAACGCGCGTTCCCCGCTTTATCTTTATCTTGAAACCGAACCAAGTCTCGGGAAATTGACTGAAATTAATTGCATCAAGTTGTGCATCTGCTTAATTTTAGTAACTTTAATTAATGCTTTTCTGCTATTTTCATTCCTGAAAGTGGCATCTAGTTATAAGCAGTCAAGCTAAAAATATTTATTAAGGTTGTAACGCTAATTATAATTTAGAAAGATTTATTTTAAGGCAAAATCTGAGTGAGATCTTGTCTCGGAGTAGTGAAATATCCGATGCGAGTTTTCATGCGGGGAACGCTTTCGATCGTTTCGCTCTCAGCTGAGGTAATCCACATAATCGGCAATTATCCGACGTTTCTTCAACGTTCTTCTTCAGGAAGTGTCCGTTCTTCAGGTTCTTTGCCTTTCGCAAGTCGATATGCACCGATCTCGGACGTCCTCGATATTACATATCGCAGGTTGCTTTCCATTCTCTTTTTCATTTTGGGAGAAATATCTTTGACGGCAGGAGATAGTGGAACTCGATTTTTCTCGAGGGAAAGGACGACGGACGGAAGGAGTATGCTTCAGAAGCTGGTCAATTCTTGGATCTTTCGCTGACGTGGGGTTACTAATCTAAATCTCACGCCTTGCTGACACTAAACGCAACGTGCGTCACTCGACGAGCTCGTCGTCGGGGATTCACGGCGCGTATCTATCACGAGTACGATCACTAAGACCATCACTGGACTTACACTAAAAAACTCAAAAAAAAGCTACAAAAACCCTAGGGCCAACCAGCAGTAGCCAGTCTACCTACTTGTTCGTCGAGTGTCTTACGCGACTCGTTAATCATCTACCTAATAGGACTGAGTACAAGCACTTTGCACTTTGAAATATATTCAGTATAATATAATATATTGTAATACAAAAAATGGTTCATGATTTTATATATATATATATATATATATATATATATATATATAAAATCATGAACCATTTTATATATATATATAATTAATTTAAAGAAATTCAAAATTTATATAAAAACATAGATTATTAAATCAATAAATATATTTTCAATTAATTTAATATAGGCATTTTATGTTCAATATAATTCTATCTCTCTCAGATATTATTAAATAAAAAAGAAAATTTTCTAAATTATTCTAGTAATTATATATGTATATTCAAATGTGCAAAGTGTGTCGTATCACCCTCTTTGCTTTATTAACAAATAACTGCGAATGAAAATAATTTTCTTGGTAATGCAGTTATAATTATAAGAGGAGGCCTTAAATCCATCAAGCCTTAATGAGGCCTTAATATTGATTTGTGATTTAATATTCTATTAAAATAGATTCGCGTCACAGTCATTTATAACTGGACTTTGAAGCTAATTGGAACAATGTGTCTGGCGATTTGACAAGATTCTTCCAATAAATTAACAAGATCAGTAACGATGCGTTTCCTTAGATACCAATGAGATTTCTGTAAAGCAAACTGGGTGATCTCTCGTGAGCGCACAAGAATGCAACAAAGTTTTTAAGCTCATAAAATTCTGTTTGTGTAATTTGAATAATTAAATTAACTGATGCTTTAACATTTAAATCGAAATAGTTCTACTTGCAAATACTATAATTTACATTGTGTCGCATATCTTATAATTTATAAATTAAAAATAAAATAAGTTTTCTTGAAAATTTGGAAAAATTAGAATACGTCACTCTATGTTTTTATTGCATTCTTCAGCTCGGTCCCCTACAAGGTAGTCTACATACTTTGGTGATCACACAATACATTCCGTAACATACCTCGTCACTAATGATCAAGCTGGGCCTACGACCCAATTCCTCGGGCGGTATGAGCGAACCACGTCGACTGCTGGTACCGCTTCCGGGTGCTAAAGAGCCCTTTCTGCTGCCGACCGGTGTCACGTCCCTGATAACTTCGATCTTGGGTGTTTCAGGCGCTTTAATCTCCGGTAACTTCGGCTACCACGATCGAAAATTGATCAATTTAAAGCACTTGCTTTCTATCAAGCTCGTTTAAAAGATTAAGCAAAAAGTTAAAGCTCTCTTAAACTTTGATAGTTAATTCAGTATTTCTTCAGATCACATCTGTTACACGTAACTATAAAATTTAATCTCTTTCTCTTTGATAATAAAAAAAATTAGCCCCGTACGTTTCATCAATAATATATAATTTTGTGGATAAAATTTTTTTCCTTTATATAATTAATTGGAAAAAAGGAAATATATAATTTAACAAATACAAATCACATTTTTAAAATTTAAATTAATAAATTCATGACATTCATGAATTGATAAAGCTAAACAGTATCACAGTTACGTTAACCAATTCTTGATAGCTTTAGTTTAATCCACAAATACACTTTAATAACTCGTTTATTAATAAAGAGCCATTACTTGGTTTATTAATAAAGAGCCATTACTCGATAAATATCCCAAATGTTGAGATTTTATCAGCCGAAATATCGAAATATCCGAGATTCGCATTAACCGATCGCGTGCGTAGGGCAATTACGACTGACCCTGCGATTCGAATCCGAGTTGGAGATCGGATCGTATAATAAGGCCGAAAATAGCGATCGTTTTTCCCATCCTCGTTCACGACGACGACGACGAGAAACCGATTTTCAGGGGGATGATATACGAGCATTTATTCGCCAAAATAGTTTTGTCGCGGGCGCGGCGCGCGTTGCATAGGAGGCATTCATCGCTTGCCAAGGCGAGATTCGGACCGGTTGATTATTACCCCTTTCCGTTTTCTCCCCTGCCCCTTTCCCCATCCATTCGCAATGCGTTAATTGCGATTATGCAGGTGGAACGAGGATATTTATGGCGCGGGGGCACTGCGTCTTCGACAAGAACAGAAAATAAATTGCGACAAAATGTCATTCACATGTCGGTTTTCATGGCAGAATAACATTTTGTCGCAATTCTGGAAAAGATACCAGTACTGTCACTGGTGGTCAGTGGACTGCTTATTTCGAAAATAGAGATCCAATTTTACAAAATGAAATTAATATAAAGTAGATAAAGAAATAAATTCTTAGATATCTCGAATAATTTTGCGCCAATTTTGATTTAACAAAACATAACTTAAGATATAACAATTATATACTTCATATTTCAAAAAATATTAAAAAATTAAAAGTAGTAACAAAACATATACATAAATAAAATAATAATAAAATTATATTATACATGTAAAATTGTGTATGACCCTATTATATATTATTTGTGTCATTCTGCACGAGTATCATATTTATAGATGTACGATTCATTAAAAATTTACCGTCCTTCCAAGCTTACGAGCGATGTAGGTTTATACCTCGGCTATAATTAAATCGTTCGTAAATCGGGCGTAAAAATTAATTATCCTGAACCGCGTATCGCAAAGCGCGATCAAGACGTCCTCAAGTGACGTGGCAATTGCGAAATTTGCAGGATTCCTCGTGCGAATGAGTTTGGCAATTTGGCAAAATCATATTTTATCTTTGTTATTAATAAACGACAATTGCTCACCTTAGAATCGAATTTCTGCACGGCGACATGAAAACAAAAAAAAGATACACAATTAGTTTTCAATTTGATTGACGTTTAGATAACTTATTGCGCTATACATTTTTTAATTAATTTAAATTATTAATTTAAATTAATATACATTTTTTTCTATAAATTTTTTATAAATCATTAATTATAAAATATATTTTTCGACGTAGCTTTGTTATTTCTTAAATTATTATTTAATATGTTTTTATGACAAAATAATTATATATATATATATATATATATATAATAAAAAATCGTTTATGAACAGAGATTTTGACTGGTTTCTCACCTGCGTAACCGGTCTCTCGAGTTTCGTCTTATCACGACGAACATGTTCGCCGAATTCGAATTCTTGAGGTTTCTCCAGAACAGCCCTTTCGTAATCCGGAATCTCCGGGAGCTCGTAACTCGCTTCCTTCGCCGCCTTCGCTGCCTTCGCTTTCTTCGCATCGAGCTTCTCCCCTTTCTCAGTTTTCTGCATATGACAAACGATAAACGGTATAGAATCGAAGATACTCACAAGGGGATAAACACACCTTTACATGTCAGACATGATGCTGGTTTAATCCCTGTATGTATGTACAAATCGCCGGTAGCAAGGAAAAATGAGTATCGCAGAGAGAACCTTGTAATTAAGAATAGAGCGAAGAAAGATGTGTGAAGACAGAGGAGATTAAAAGAAATATCAATCTCTTAAAAAGAGATTTTTGTGTGTCGCATTAACGTCGTTATTGACATAAATAGATTAAGTGTAAATCACAGAAAAATTAGAATTCATTAGAGAAAGACGAGTGCAACGTAGAGCTTTGAAAATATGCCGCAATATATACATATGTAGAGAATATGAATATTATTCAGAGAGAAAATAGGTTTAGAAAGAGAGAACGTTTAATTAATTTCATTTGTATTAAGAACATGGAGTAAGAGAAATATCTTGAAGTATGTACAGATGTAACGTACAAGAAACAAGAATGCGAATAATTTAATTTCGGCGTTGTTTAATAATGCGAAATTAGAACTGCTGCGAATTGAAGTTTTTAGAGAGAAAGTTTAAGGGCACAGAGAGCGCGAGACATAGAGATTGCGCGGCTTAAGATCGCGTTGATCCCCTTCAACGGGGCTACCTTGAGTTCCACCTTGCCATTTTCAGCCTGCTGAGGCTGTTTCGGATCCTTCGTAACCGGCTTAAGCTGAATCCCCTGAAAGCTTTCGGTTTTTACTTCCTGTTTCGGTGGTAAACGGGATTTCGGTTTGGTCTGGGTGGCGTCCTTCGGCTGTATTAATATATCGTTGTTAGGAGAAAAGCATCACGTGTAGCGATCGATACATTCGCTCTTCGCGGTATATCAAAACCAAATCTTTAAAAGCAAAGGGGGAATGCATAAAACGCTAATCTAATACTACTGATTCAACGATAATAAATTAAGTCTCATATAATAGTGAATGGGAATATCAAATCAAACATCTAATACTAATTTCTACAACTAATTTCGTTATTGTTTCTACATCTACATCTATTAAGATGGTATATTGAATATTATTTTGAACGATTGTTGATAGATATAACGAGAGGAATAAAATTACCTTAAGCTCGACCTTTTCTTGAGTTTTTTTCTCCTCCTCTTGTTGCTGAAACAAATAAAAACTTGGCATTACACACACATATATATATATATATCTTTTCTTCTACAATTTCAAAAAAATATTTTAAAAATATTTCTAAAAAACAGAAATAAATTTTTTTCTTTCTCTCAGCGCTAAATTATAATATTTAAAAATTCGTGTTAATACAATATTTATAATTATTATCAGACTCTGTATTAATTTTCTTTTATATAAAAAAAATTAATATATAAAAATAATTACCTTGACGGACTTTAGACTTTTCCTGGTGATCTCTTCTTCCTTCTGCAAATAGAAATATAAAAATTAAAGAACTCTATTTCTTGTTAAAATTTTTTTCCTGTTTTAATTTATATTCATATAAATATAAATGTAAATTGTATGTATATTGTATATTGTGTGTACATGTTGTATCAAGTATACCTTCGGTTCTACTGGTTTAGGTACCGCAAGTTTCGTTGCAGATTCCTCTTTCTATAAACAGCAAAATTTGCTTTAACTCAACGCTTTGTGTATTTTTTCTTAATATTAATTTAATTTATATTAAGTAATATATCATATTAATTTCTGAATATTTAAATTTTTTGTTACAAGTTATAAATTAATGTGTGTAAAATGGGAAATTTTTTTAGAATAGTGCGCACAATATTTTGTTTTTGTTAATTTTTATCATGCATTTTAGTAAAAGACCTAATAATAAACTGTATTAAAATATTATTGTACAATTTAAAGAGATGGAAGATGCAAATCTCTCGATATCGATGTATAAAGGCTGGATGATTTTTTATTTATATTTTTCTGAATTAGTATTCGCAATTTAGTACTTTAATGTTTTTTATGTAACCTAAACTTTTTAGTAAAAATTTTAATCTTGATAAATTTATAATCGTTTGGTATACCTTTAATTCGTTTGGTTTAGGTTTTGCCGTTGGTGTTTCCTAAAAATGTATGTATTTAATAATATCGTATTTGACGTAATTTCTTAACATTGTATTTTCTGTTAACTTGTACAAGTACATTTCGTTTACCTTGACTTCCCCTGGTTTAGCCTTAGGCTTTTCTTCGACCTAAATAAAAGCATTTTTAAAATTATAATATCTATGTATAAATGTGCATAAACGAAAAATATAACTATGAAGAAATAATTGTGAAAGTGTACTGTGTACCTATGTCTTCTTCTTTGAATATGGAATTAAATTCTGCCTAATTTTTATTTAAAATAATTACAAAAATAATACCTAGCGTTAAATTTTTTATCTAATTCTCTTTTACTTTTTGTTGTACTAAATGTATACTGTGTATTGTGTTGCATCAAGATAGCACAAGTGTACGTGTACCTTTACTTCTTCCGCTTTAGTTTTAGCTTTCAGTTCCTCCTAAAAGTGTGTATGTAAAATAAGATATTGTTCATTTTCCGTGTCATATCGCTACACAGCAGATCGCATTATAAAAGTCTAACTACTGAGCCTAGCATTACTTCTAAAATACGATAAGCATTTTATGTACCTTTGTTTCGACCGGTTTAGGCTTTGCCTTTGGCGCTTCCTATAAGTGTATTGATGTTTAAAAAATGTCTCCTATTTGCCACATTTATTTGCTATACTCTATGCATTTTTTCTTTTATCAACCGCGATCTAGACTTGTATAAGTATATATTGCTGCAAGATAATGCAGATTTAAATGTACCTTTTCTTCTTGCGGTTTAGGTTTGATTTTCGGTTCCTCCTAAAAATATACGCGTAAATATAAGTGTTAACGTCTAATTTTTTATGCCTTAATAGGCTACGATTGACACGATTATGAAATTTTGTAGTAAATTGTGTGATACAAAAAGTGTTTCGTGTACCTTTGCTTCGCCTGGTTTAGGCTTGGTTTCCTAAAAGTGTACGAGTAGTGTTTAATTTCCTGCTTGCCTTTTTTTATTTTTTATTATATTCGCTCTCTCTGTTATTTGTGCAAGTGTATATTGTTGCAAAATATGAGATCGGAAGAGCACACG
>NW_012027683.1:132763-134841 GCF_000956235.1 Wasmannia auropunctata
TTAAGTTACATTTACGGCATGTCGTTAATGTAGCTGGTGCTCATTTTTCAAATACGGCGTGATATTAAGAAAGAGCATTATATTTTATGTATTATAATATTTTAACTGTCGCTGTATTTATTTTAATTGTAAGTGTCGGTGTTAATCGTGAGCGAAGAAATTGTTATGTATAAATACGATATAACAGTGCAATTGTTTTATATACCTTTGCCTCTCCCGGTTTAGGCTTGACTTCCTCCTAAAATGTAGTAATAATGTTTTTTAAAATTTATTTTTTTAATATTGTAAATTTAACATTTTATATTTCATTTTATGAAGACTAAATATAATTAGAAGAAAAGTAAAATATTTGAAATAAATTAATAAAAAGTTGTGTATATATTCTTTAGATTTTACATGTTACGTTTTCGTGTACCTTCGGAGCTTCCGGTTTTGCGGGAGTTTTTGATTTTGTGGTCTGTTCCTCTTTCTAGAAAACATTTATTGTAAGATTTATATATGTATATGTTATAAAAATGTATTCCTGTTTAAAGAATATGTAAATTGTGTAAAAGACATAAATAGAATAAAAAATGTAGATAAATTATAATTAATATAAATATATATAAATACTTTCATCGTTCTATTCTACTATGTAACACAATATTATATAAACAAATTTGCATATTAACGTTAGTAACAATTTAAAGCATATAGCAATGCAATAATTAATAACAAATATATTATAATACATACAAATAATAAAATAAATAATCATATACATTGTTTTATTTCCTATAGAGAGATATAAAACTTATCTTTCATATCTGTATAATCGTGATATTTGTGATAACTGATATGTATCGTTAATATCGTGTACCTTAGATTCATCCGTGGATTTAGGTTTCTTCTTCTTTGGTTTCAATACTGGTTCTTGGTCCTGGACAATATTTATAATAAAAAAATTTAAAAGTAGAGCAAGAAGAAGAAAAGCAGCGAGAGAAGAAGGAAACGGTTATCAGAAAGAGATGACAGAAGAAAATGCGCCAGTTGAGTTAACAATAGTTAATTCAACGAGAGATGTCAACGTAGGTCTGCGAAGACGCAATAGACAGCTTCGAAGATTATAGCATGGACAAAGTGAAGAATTATGTGTATGCATCAAAGATTACATGTGTATTACAAGAAGAATAAAGAGTTATCGAAGATTATGCGACCAGATAAGTGAAAAAAGTCAATGATTAGCACTGACAGAAAATGAAGATCGTTTTATATACCTCGGACCCTTCCGTTGACTTAGTTGACGATTTACGTCTAGTGGACATCTTTTTCTACAATTGCAAAAATATAATAAAATAAAACCGTCGACAGAAAGTAGAAGTGTGGCTTGTGTGTAATTTTTGTATTATACCTTGGGCACTTCTTCCTTGTCAAGTGTGGAATTAGTATCTTTGCTCTAAAATAAAAAGAAATTAAGAAAATGATATTATCCAAATTTATCGCGTATTATATATATTCGAATGTGTGTGATTGTATGTTTGAGAATGTACCTTGGCCACTTTGGGTTTAATCTCGCCTATTTCGCGATCCGGTATATCGCTCTCCTAAAAAGATTGAAGGATAAAATCTGCCCGAAAAGCTTATTTCATTTTTTACTTAATTCTTTCGCAAACCGATAACAAATGTACATAAAGTAAAATCGTTTTACGTAGATATCAAATATTGGATATAATTAATTTAAATGTTAAATATATATCTAGTAATGTCTAATATTAATAATTTTGATATGTCGATTAAAATAAATGTAAATTTAAGTGTTGATTATTGTGAATATGTATGAGTGTGAAAGATGTATACCCTGGACTCTTTGGGTTTGCTTATACTGTCCCTAGGTTTAGATACAAGTTTAGACGCGGGTGTGGATGCAGGTTCCTGTGAGATAAATTTAGAAAAACCGCCGTATAGCAAATTAGGTGTATCCTATCTTAAAATTACCGTGTTACCTGCGTTGAAGCCTCTTTTCCCCAATGTTTAAAAATTCATATCTTCCAGAAAAATAAAGATATACACTTCTTTCTAGGCTCATCTTAAAGATGAAT
>NW_012027683.1:134861-163593 GCF_000956235.1 Wasmannia auropunctata
CTGCGCTTACTTCGCGTAAGCGGCTGTGACGTTGCATTTTGACAGTTGTGTGTATTGACGTAAATTATTTAATTGTAAATTATAGCAAGAAGTAATAAATAGTGCGCGCGAAGCGCGCGTTTGTAGTGCTAGTAACTTTTAAATAGTGCATGAACAGTTGTAAATGTTATGTATGTATGTACCTCGATTTTGTCCTCGCTTTTATACGGCGTAGCTTTGGAAACTCGCGAGTCCTAAAATATACCGATAAATTACGATCCACGCTGTGAATAACAAAAATAGAAATAAATGCTGCATTAATCGTAATTCGCATGTACCTCTAATTTTCTGATAGGTTTAGGCGCGTCGTCCTCGGTTCTCGAAGCCCAGATATCCTACGATCGCGTATTATTTTATTACGTTAATCAAAAGTATAACATAATAAAAAATATATGTATAATGTATGTATAATAATGCATATGTGCATCCTGTACCTCAATATCGTCATCGGATTCGTGTATTTGCGGTTTAACAGTAGGTAATAAAACGTCCTAAAAAATTGAAAAATAAATAATTGTTCTCCAATATGCATACTCATTGCATCTAATTAATTTCAATTTCTATCCGATAATTATTTATTTCATCACACGTGCGTGTGTATAGTGCATATATGCGTATACCTTATCGATTGTAATAGAATTTCGTTCGCGCTCGATGGATTTCGGTGCCCATACGTCCTAAAATATAATATATCAATTTTAAAATAAATAAAATAAGAGTTTTGTTATCCGCTGTAAAATTATATTGTCTAACTAACGTAATTGTAGTGCGTGTAGTAAGTTTTGACATCTCGTTCGAGTGGAAGTTTGTGTGGTGTGTCTGTAGAGTACGCGGTGTCCTAAAATAACATTTTATCAAGCTAATTCACAAAGATTCATAAGTGTAAAATACGAAAGTGTGAGTTGTGTGAAGTGATGTGGAGTGAAACGAAGCGAAATGTTATATGTATTCACATATTCGTGTACCTCATGGTGTGGGACGCGTTTATCATCGTGTCCTTTCGATTTCGACGTCAATTTGTCCTAAAAAATGTCAACGATATATTTTAATGTATTCTGTATACGGTATTTTTTAGCAAAAAAGATCTAATTTTGCATTTATTTCGCGCGTGTATTAAATTTTTAACATAGAATAATTTTCCTAAAATAAACTCTATTGACTTCTATCGATTCACTATCCATCTCATTATTCTTTCATTAAAAAATATAAAGTAAATGAACAAAACTAAATTATTTTTTAAATCGTACTCGTATTATCTGTCTCGCCTATAATTATCTACCTCGTCATTTCGCGTGGACTTGATATCACGCTCTTTCGTTTTGTCCGAAGCTATTCTACCTCCTTCAGTTTCATCAGGTTTAGACACGCGTCTCTTATCCTTAATTACCGGTATGTCCTATAATAAAAATTCTTTAAAACTCTATTCGTTTTTTGAAGATTTTAAAGATTTACTCAAGTATGCGAGATGTCACATAGTGTACCTCATCTGTTTTGTGTGGTCTGTTTTCGCGTTCCCTCCGCTTGGACCAAATATCCTAAAAGTGTCAGCGTTAAAAAAATATGTAAAAAAATCTGTATGACGTGATGTTTAAGTGTAATGTGCAATGTGTACCTCGATTTCTTCATCGGATTGTCGACGAGATGGTTTATCTTTCGCTTTGGGCGAATCCTAAAATAATACTGTATTTAGATTATTGTGTTCTTTTGAAAATTATCAATTCGACTTTATCACCATAATTATTCTCTACGTGTATACGCTTAAAAGATGTAAGAAATATCTAATGTACCTCGCCATTTTTGTATAATCTAGTCTCGCTCTCCTTCCGCTTAGGATATCGAATATCCTAAAAGTGTTAGCGTTAAAAAAAGGAAGTAAAAAAATTATACGGACTAATATGTATAATGTGTAATATCTAATGTGTACCTCGATTTCTCCGTCAGATGGACGACGGGATGATTTGTCTTTAGGTTTCGGTAAATCCTAAAATAATATTATATTTAAAATATTATGTATTTTTTCTCTATATAAATTTACGCTAATTGTGTACTTATTTAAAATATTAATTTTCATACTTTGCTATATATTTTAGAATCAGTATCGTCACGTTCTTTCGGTTTGGTCGACCAAACGTCCTATAATATTAATATTTTAAAAATGTGTAAAATACTTCTAAAAAATATATTTGTAATTATATACGTATATATATGTGTATATGTATGTGTCGTATACCTCAATTTTTTCGTCAGATTTGTGTGGACGTATTTTGTGAGCGGGTGTGTCGTGTATACATGTTTTATCTTTTGGCACTTCATCAGGCTTTTGTATTTTAGCCGTGGGCGTTTTAGATAGAAGTGTCTTGTCTTTCGGCGCCTCAGCAAGTTTGTGTGATTGTATTTTAGTTGTAGGTGTATCACGTAAAAGTGTCTTATCTTTCAACATGTCCTAAAATATTATTTAAGATTTATCATTACTACTTTCTTTATTCCTACTCAATCTAATTATGTAAGCGTGATAATTAATAATTATATTTGTGTACTTTATCATATTTCTTCGAATCGACATCGCGTTCTTTCGGTTTAGTCGACCACGTGTCCTAGAAAGAGTTATATTTTGGAAGAGTGTAACATATAGTTTTACAAGTTATGGATGATATACATATATCATGTACCTTAATCTCTTCTTGCGAATATATTTTGTGTGTAGGTGTGTCACGAGAAAGTGTTTTATCTTTCGAAATATCGTCGGATTTACGCGGTAGTACTTTACTTGTAGGTGTGTCATGTGATTTCTTCTCTTTCGGAATATCCTAAAAAGACATATGTAAAATTTTATAATCCCTTCTAAAGAGATTCAAACTATTCGCGAATAATATCTGTAATTTAAATGTATTTGCATACTTTTTCATGCTTTTTGAAGTCGCTATCGCGTTCTTTACTTGCCCAAATATCCTAAAAACAATACGAGTTAAAGCTATTGTAATTCGCGCGAGTCTCGTAATAATATTATATACCTCAATTTCTTCATCAGATTCTTGTGGATATACTTTATATGTTGGTATGTCACGAGAAAGTGTTTTATCTTTTGAAATGTCGTCGAATTTACGCGGTAGTACTTTACTCGTAGGTGTGTCATGTGGTTTCTTTTCTTTCGAAATATCCTAAAATGCCATATGTGAAATTTTATAATCCCTTCTAAAAAAAATTCAAACTATTCGCAAATAATATTTGTAATTTAAATGTATTCGCATACTTTTTCATGCTTTTTGGAGTCACTATCGCGTTCTTTACTCGCCCAAATATCCTAAAAACATTAACGTGTTAAAGATGTTGTAATTCGTACGCCTCGCAATAATATACCTCAATTATATACCTCAATTTCTTCGTCAGATTTTTGTGGATGTACTTTATATGTTGGTGTGTCACGAGAAAGAGTTTTATCTTTTAAAATGTCGACGGATTTACGCGGTAGTATTTTACTTGTAGGTGTGTCATATGGTTTCTTTTCTTTTAGAATATCCTAAAAAGACATATGTGAAATTTTATAATCCCTTCTAAAGAGATTCAAACTATTCGCGAATAATATTTGTAATTTAATTATATTTGCATACTTTTTCATGCTTTTTGGAATCACTATCGCGTTCTTTACTCGCCCAAATATCCTAAAAATATTAACATGTTAAAGATGTTGTAATTCGTGTGTGCCTCGCAATAATATTATATACCTCAATTTCTTCGTCAGATTTTTGTGGATGTACTTTATATGTTGGTGTGTCACGAGAAAGTGTTTTATCTTTTGACATATCGTCGGATTTACGCGGTAGTACTTTACTTGTAAGTGTGTCATGTGGTCTTTTCTCTTTCGGAATATCCTAAAATGACATGTATAAAATTATATAATCCCTTCTAAAGAAACTCAAACGATTCACAAATAATATCTATAATTTAAATGTATTCGTATACTTAGTCATGCTTTTTGGAGTCACTATTGTATTCTTTACTCGCCCAAATATTTTAAAAGTATTGATGATTTAAAGATTTATGTTCGTGTCTAGTTAGTTATATTTTAAAAAATATTCTATACCTCAATCTCTTCCGATTTCTTCGGATGTGTCTGATTTGCGGCTGTGTCATGTGGTAATATTTTATGTTTCGGTTTGTCTTCGTCTGATTTTTGACGCGAGTGTGTTGTATCAGTGGGTGTATGGGGTTTGTGTGTCTTATCTGACGACGTATCCTAAAATAAAAAAATATTACGTTTGAAATATCATGTTCTTTTTAAACTGAAATCGAACTTTCACGTAGCATATTCGCATACTCTGTACGGCGCAGATTCATTATCACGTTCTCCCGGATTGTGAATGCTCCAAGCGTCCTAAAATTAATAACGTCGATAAAATACGCAACGTTTCGCAAAATGTTTAATTGTCGTTAACATGACTGAAATGTGCGCAATATAATTATCTGTATACCTCAAGTTCATCATCTGAATCGCGCACGCGTGGCTTAATTGCAGCTTGAGGTGCAACCTAAAAAATTTACCTTTGCTTAATCCTTTTCATTGCAAATAATATATATGCATAAAAATATTTTTTCGTTTTTAGGGAAACTACATTTTGTCGTACAAATACAGCGCGAAATATGTACCTTCGGTTTACGATCGGTTTCACGTACGGAAGAAGTTACTCTGGACTTCGTAGTTTCCTACAACGTTTCATGTATCTATATCGTGTATCTTAAGACGCATGTAAATGTAAAATAAATGCGTCACACGTACCTCGATTCTTACCAATTTACTATCGCGCTCTGTCGGCTTAGACGACCAAACGTCCTAAAATTAAGTGTAATGTGTAATACTGAACTAATGAACGATGTACGATTGAGAGTATTGTGTCGTTGTGTACCTGAATCTCTTCGTCGGATTTGTGTGTGTGTGGCTTGATCTTCGCTGTAAGTGAATTCTAAAAAAATATTCATTTCATTACAAAGTATAATAAAAAAATAAAATAAAATAAAATAATTTGTGCAATTAAAATGTGTAAGTGTACCTCATCTTCAATCATTCGCGGAATTGCTCTTGGCCTGAATGCAGGTACGTCCTGAAACGACGCGAGATAAAATGTTCTCGCATGTCTTTTTAATACAAAGTCTAACGATTCCAATATAAATCTCGATTTTTACCATACAAAATAAAAATACCCTATATTTCCTATTATTTTTGTTCTTCTATACCTTTAAATTCTTATTAACTGTAAAATTTCACAAAAAGCAAATTTTGTATTTCAAGTTTGAAATATGTAATCTTTTTTTTTATTGTGTCTAAAATTATTTGCACATTAAAAGCTTCAAAAATCAAATCTACAGATAAAATTATTTTCAAAAACTACTGCCACTACACAAACTGGTCTGCCAAACAATAAAATCACGTCAAGCTATTAATCTAATATTTGATTCTAAAATAATATTTGATTTCTATAAAATATTAAAAACCTTCTTATGTCGATTTTGAGAAGGTAACAGTTCTCACTCATATTTATACTTACTTTGTTTTCCCAAAAATTATAATTACTAGTAACAACTAATTAATTAATCAATAGCTAGATATTTTGTTAGCACATTATGTAACCGACTAAAAAACCGACGGCAGTATATTCTTTCTTACCTTTTCGGTCGTTTTCTTCTTTTCTATGATAGAAGATCGTCTGCTTTCTACTTTGACTTCTTCGGTCTAAGACACGTAAAACATAAATTAAAATTCGATTGGCGTAAGTTTTATAACTTATAACTAATATTTTTTAACCAAATTTATAACTTAAAACAATGGTAAATAAAACAAATTCTTTATATTTAAAATAAGCTTAATATTATAAGATTTAATTTTTTATAAGATTAAATTATTTTACTAGAATAAAATATTTTAATTTATAGCATTTTATTCTGATTAATAATTTTAAACATCTTTTTCAAAATATCAGTTTTGTAAAATAGTTTGTGATCGTTCTTGGCAATGTTTGCATGACTGCGTGTAAAGTGTGTATGTTTACGTATGTGTACCTTCTGTATAGAAAGACGTCGTGGTGTCGCAGTGCCATCATCCATTATCTATACGATAATTGTAAAAATAATTAAAAATAATGTATATTTTACGTAATATTGTATTTCATCGCGCAAAATAAAAATTTTCCATAGTTCTTAAAGTGTTTATGTAATTTAGTATTATATAATAATATTTTGTATATACCTTTTCTTCAGTCTTAATAAGCGAACTGCGACGGCTCTCTGTCTTGAGTTCTTCCACCTGAAATATAAAAATTTATATATAAAGATTATAAAGTCTATTTTTCTAACTCCTCCTTACGGTCTCCTATCTTAAAATTGCCGTATTACCTGCGTTGAAGCCTCTTTTCCCCAATGTTTAAAAAATCATATCTTCCAGAAAAATAAAGATATAGACTTCTTTTTGGGCTCATCGTATAAATGAATTATGTGGCTATTTTTTAAGAAATCGATTTTATTTAAAAATGGCCGATTCAAAATAGCCGATTAAAACGTAATTTTTTTGAAAATTTATTTTTTTCAAAAATTGTTAAAATTTGTTTAATCAAAATGGGTGGTGATGGTGGGTGATGGTAGTGGGTGGTAATAAGTGGTGGTCGGGTGATGCAAAGCGTCATTTTTTTTGAAAATTTATTTTTTATCAAAAATTGTTAACATTTGTTTAATTAAAATGTAAATTGGTATAAATGTTATTGGAAGATGTATGGGATCCAATATGCAGCGCGCGCGAAGCACGCGCCTGTTATGTACTAGTTATTCAAAAAATATAAAATAACAATAAACTCTCACCTTGCTGACTGATTCCTTGCGACTCGTGATTTTCTCAGGTTTAGGTGTGGTTTCTCGAGATATCTGTACATAAATAATATTAGATATAAAATATATATGTTCCAAATCAATTTTTGCGCAATAAAAATATATTATAATAATATATTATATATGGTTAATATAAAATAAGATAAACTATTGAATATGTAACAAACTATTAAAGACAAAAATAAAATAAATATTGATTTATGCATACCTCCTTAGATTCAGGCTCTTTCTTCTTTAAAATCTTTTTCTAAAAAAAAATAAGATTTAAAGATAATATAAATTATTAAGAGATAATTTCAACTTATGAAGATAATTACACTAACCTTTTCTTCTTCCTTTTTGTCTTCAACTTTCTCGGCTGGTTTCTTCTATAAATTGAAAGAAAAATATTAAAAACGATATTTCAAATTAAGTATAATTAAATGGATTATTTGTTATATCGTAACTACAACATTTAATAAACATTTTTAATAAAAGATACATTCTTACCTTAATAGATTTCCTTTCTTCAACATTATTGACGATTTCTTCGTCCTTCTACATACGTAAAGAGATAAAATAATATTAGCAAAATACTTCATCCATTTAATTTGGAATATACAATGATCAGAGATATGATTGCAATGCTAACATAAATTTAATCTAATGTTCATAATTAATTAGCAATAAGTATCTCTGATGTTCAATCTTTTCACAAAATTTTTCATACACAAACACACGCAATACAACGTACAAAGAAAAAGCCATGCAAGAATTCGAATAATGAGATAAAGAATTAATAAACTTTAAAGCAGAGTTAGATAGATTTAACGGGACCAGCTTCTGGGACTCGGAAAGAAATATAGCATCTGAAAAAGTTCTTGGAAAACTTGCGTTTCTTAAGCGAAGGAAAATAAATATCAAGGCGTTTGTTTAAGCGTGCGCATGAAATCGTTCGAAGAAACTTAGCGGATAAGCTGAGATTAAGTGGATGCTGCGAAAGATAAAATAATATAAGCAAATTTACGGAGCGCAAAAACACTGATTATTAATTGCCTAGAGGCAATTTTGCGATTGCAAGATGAGATCTCATATCAAAAAGAATACTGAAAACAATTTGTTGCGGTTCATAAACATATGTTGTTTCGCAGATTGGCCAAAATACATACTTTGCCAAAGCCTCAAGCTTCAGAGCACAGTGGTATTTATTCGAGCGGAATCTCAAAGCTACTTTTCGAGCGCATACATTACCGAAAACTGACTGTTTGATATTCTATGCTCACCTGTAAGATCTCCATTTTCTGAAACAGAAAACGTCAGGGCCATTATTTTTCTTTTGCATATCTTACATATTGAATTTAAATTTATTTTTTTTATTAATGTCGTTTATATAATTTATTAGCTATACACTATTATCTGTAGAAAATTTAAGCGTTTAAGTTTTGATATAACATATTGTAGAATAAGCTTTCGTACATATCGTGGAGCACACTACATACACATAAATCTCAAAATAAAGATGTAACACAAAGTGACAAGGAAAATGCAAAAAAGGAAAGTAACAATGGGTAAAATAATAAACAGGAGTGCACAAATGCAATAATTATTATCACGATGTCACAT
Organism: Wasmannia auropunctata; assembly: GCF_000956235.1. Classification (NCBI taxonomy): domain Eukaryota; kingdom Metazoa; phylum Arthropoda; class Insecta; order Hymenoptera; family Formicidae; genus Wasmannia; species Wasmannia auropunctata. The sequence continues at coordinate 143,373 of NW_012027683.1, forward strand.
GTTCTGATCATAGTGTACCGTTTTTTATCTTTTGTAAAATGTTGCATTTGATTCTTCTTTTAAAAAATTAAAAAGAAATAATTTTATCTCGTACCTTCCTAATCCCTGGTTTGTCGATACCGTTCGGTTTCAAATCGGGCTTATCCTTAAAAATAATAAGAAAAAAATGATTTATCCTACGAAGACATGATTTTCATAGAAAAGAAGAAGAGAAGAAGTTTAATTAGCAGTAATAGTTACATACAATAAATTACAAAAATAATAATATAAAATTAAAAAATTTAGTTTATTAAATAATTTAAGTAATTAAAAAATAAAATCTCTTATTTTATCGTAAGAAATATGTAATACGTACACATTGTTATCAAATTATTAAATAAGTATAAAGATTTTATACTTATTTAATAATTTAATATATATAAATTGACGAAAGATAAAATCTGTATGTATTAGCGTTGGTATATGTTTGCGTATGTGTGTACCTCGACGCGAGAAATAATTTCAGAGTCCGATTCCTCGAGAATGGCTTCTGTGCTGATAACACTGGACTCAATTACACTCACCACTTCTTCCTCTTCCTCAATCTCCTCCTCATATCCTTCCGATCCCTCACCATCATCGTCGCTCCATATTGAACTTATTACCTTATGTATCGAGATATAATTTTTCAACGATAAGCCAATTGTCGCGTCGAGAAGTCAAAAGATAAATCGTTTTGTAAACCTACAGATGCTCTCAATGTAAAGCATACTTGTAATTCGATAATTGTACTTGCATTTCGTTAATCAATCGCATGATAAAATGCAATCATCTAACACTAAAATCATTTTCCTTTCTTTTTTTTTCAAATATTGCTCTCTCGCAAATATAAATACGCATACTGTAATAAATTTTGCAAAACGATTAATCTTTCTGTATCTGTATCAAGTTGTATATGTAATCAGTATAAGAGTATTTTGTTAATCACAAGAGGTGTAACGAAAAAAACAGAGAAGCAACAGAAAACGATTGAAAATTAAATAAAATTTTGATCTTCTTATCTCAGCGGCTACCTTCTTTTCGTCCTTCTTTTCCTCCTTCTTTTCTTCGACCTTCTTCTCTACCTTCTTTTCTTCCTTTTTTTCCTCTTCTTTCTTCTCTTTCTTCTCGATCTTCTTCTTCTTCTTCTCTTCCTCCTCCTCGTCCTTTTTCTTTTCCTCTTTCTTCTGCAATTTAATGAAGGGATTGCATGCAACATTGGGGAACACGTCTCAAACAAATGATCTTCGAATTCATTAAGAGAACGATGATTTAATTATATTAGATATTTTCCAATTTAGTTTGACGTTCGACCAACATGCCAGTTTTTCAATAAGGTATTTAGATCAATTTATCATTATTTGTGATACAAATATTTTAAATTCACATGAAAAGAAGGAGTGACAATTACGTTTTTTCACATAAGTATGAATCTCTTGCAATATGTTGGAACATAAATTTATACAGAGACAAAGAAGGTGAAGAAAAAATTTGCATCCATGTTGATGATATAAACTATGGTTAAATGTATTAAATAAAATTGCCTACCTTGACGACGAGACGAGCCGACGACTCATCCTGACCATATTCGTTGCTGACGACGACTTTATATGTTCCTGACAATTCTGTCGATGCCGAGGTGATGGTTAATTTCATATCCAGGCCATTGAAGGAGATCATGATGTCTTTTGACGCTTTGACGACCGTTGAATCTCTGTAATCATATTACGATTCTTATTACAATAAGCATAAAAATTTGAATAATTTATTGAAACAATTTATGACATAAGAAAAAGCACAACTGGCAAAAAATACATGATAAATTATTAGACAAATTATTTCAGGTAGTTATTTAAAATGCAACTTTTATATTAAATACGTACCTATTCCACGTGACAGTGACTTTTCGATCTTGCGTTGCGAGAGTGGCGACGAGCTCGACCGTTTTACCTTCCTCGACAGTCTGGAAATAAAAAAAAACGAGCAACAATCAATTGAAGTAGCTAAAGGAGTTTTATTTTAATTTTATTTTATCTTTTCATAGAAATGAATGTTAAATAAAAAAGCTGCCTTTCGAGTTACAATAGAAATACTTACAATTGATTTGAGGCCGGTAACAATTTTTGGTTTTTCTCCTTGGTCTGGAATTTCCGTCACTTCCACTACTTGCGACGTGGCTTCGCCCTTTTCGTTGCGTGCCACCAATTTGTATGTGCCTTTGTCTGTTTGTGACATTTGTTCGATTTCGAGTTTTACAGCGAATTCACCCTGTTCAAAAAAATCAGCTGATTAAAATTTATATAATAATTTGTTGAATACCGATTCACGTTATAATACAAGGTAATGTAATTGATTATACTGTATGAATAATTTTATTGTATGGAACTCACTTCTTTGACTTGCTCGACGTGACACTTGTGTCTATTATCCTCTTTGACGGCCTGGGTTTCCTTGAACCACGTGCAGTCGGGCGCGAATTGGGAAAGAACGTGACATTCGATCACGATTGTCTTCTTTTTGACGATCTTTATTACCTTTGGCTTTTCCTTAATTACGGGTATAACTAAAATCACAATCGATATGTGCTTTTAGCAATTGGAACAAAAATTAAATTATCAAATTTAAATCAATTATTCTATATTAAAAAAATTAATTAGACTACTATTATTTAATATACAAAATGCGTGCTTACTTTCGACGTTTAGCGTAAGATTGGCGTTGAGTTCACCAAGGTCATTCTTAATGTTGCACTTGTAAAGTCCAGAATCGTCCGGTCCGGGATCGTTCAGAGTCAATTTGATATAATAAATGTCCTCCTTCTCTTGGACGATGCTGATGGAGAGCTTCGAGGACTCCTTCACCACTTTGCCGGCGTGGGTCCACACAATCTGCGGCTTCGGTTTCGCCTTCACTTTGCAATCCATAATGACGACCTTGCCTTTGTCTTGCGACTTTATCCGTGGTTTCTCTACGAACGTCGGCCCGTCTCCCTCTGGTTCTGGTTCCGCTTCAATGTTCAGATTCAGATTAGCATTGCTCTCGCCATACTCGTTCTTCACGTGACACCTGTAAGTGCCGCCGTCCGGTGCCGATGGGTCCTGTTGTCAAAAAATCATTAGAAAAGTTTTAAATTAAAAAATCGATATTTATAAAATATAATCTCTATTACACATCTATAAATCCAAAGAAAAAATTTGAAATTAAAAATCTATATATAAAAGAATGTTAAAACTAAATGTCTGAGAATTTAAAGAACTATAAATTTATTCCCATATTACACCGTAATAATTAAATAAAATAAATTAAAGTTATTTTCGCTTTTAAAGAAGAATTACCTTTATTTCCATTATAAGTTCGTATATGTCCTCCTCGACAGTTTTAGTCTTGATTGCGATCTTGGACGACTCCTTGACCACGTTGGTGCCGCGGAACCACGTGACCTCCGGCTTGGGATTTGCCTTGCACTTGCACTTCATGGTGATAAGCGTACCAGTCTCGTTCGGGATGATGCGAGGTTTCTCGATAAAGGACGGAGCGCAACCCGCGCCCTCCTCTGCATCTTGGAAAGATCCACGGTTAGACATCGTCGGTGAAGATACGAGCGACGCTTTCCGGGTGCGCAGCGGGACACCGGAAACGCGATCTCTGCCGCGGTCGCGGGTTATCGGTGACCCGCGACCGCGACTCCCGATGACGTTAGTCGTGTTGTTGGCAGCTCAATGAGTTATGAAGCGAAGATACAGAGACTTCACGATTGGTTAGCAGTATAGCGCGGCTGTGCTTACCTGATAAACCGACCTAACGTCAACGATCGCGATCGTTCATCGTGAAAAACCGCTTGTACATCTTTATCGCGAATTCATAGAATGCATTACGCACAAAGGAGACACGGGGAAAATTGTCAGGACCCGTCATGGACGAAGTAGACAAGAGGGATTTTATTGTCCGAGCAGTTTTACAATATTAAAATCAATTTTAAACAAACGTATAAAAAAAAACAAAAAATTACTTTGAAATTGATATTATACAAAATAAAATTATGATTAAAGATTGCTGATGATTCTTTTTGGATAATTTTTGAAGCGCGTTTGATATTGATGATGAATATCTCGGAGTACAAATGAAAGCCCTCTCGTACGCTTCGAGGGGGACTTGCCTTGGAAGTTGAGGGAGATGTTGGCGTTACTCTCGCCGAAGTTGTTAAAGGCGTTGCAACGGTAATTCCCACCGTCAGCCTTGGTCGGATTCGAGATCTCGAGGGTCAGCAGATACGTATCCTTGCCGGTGGCCTTGCGTGACATCTTCACGCGTTTATTGTCGGTAATCGTTTTCTGACCCTGGTACCACGTTATGTCCGGCACCGGATGTGCCTCCAGGATGCACTCCATGATGAGTAAATCGCCCTCCTGGCGGATCGTCGGCTTCTTCGGGAAGCGCGGCGGCTTACCGTCCGGTATTCTGCGTAAATCGACACGTCAGACGAAAAATTCGTCGATTCGCTGATCGATCGAACGCAGAATTTAAAACCATCACGGTGGATGTCGTTTCTCATCTGTCGGCCATGCCACGCAATATTCCCGAAAACGCGACGCGATGTTACGAAAAAATATTGTAAAAGTCGCAGGCTCTCTTTTAATTCAATTTATCAAAACTTTTTCTCATTCCGACAGTTCTACGTGTTTCTAATACAGAGAGAATGTGCGATTTCTATATATGTAGGCATTCGTAAATTTATAAGGGATATAAATTATTATAAAGCGACTGCAAGCATTTAGGTATAAGAAGTTTTTGCTTAAATAATGATTTCTTTTTAATTAAAGAATTAGAAAAAGTTAATTAAATGTTACGAATACCTGCATAATCTAATCGACTAACTTTCAACTTCTTTTATTTCACAATATATTTATCGGTATTTAATTTATAATGAAGCCTATATATGTTTTACGATATACGTGCGCAACCAAATGTAACAAACTTGAAAAATGCTAATAATTATTTTTTGCATTGCAATTCTTTAAAAGCTATGCTAAATTATTGCTGTATTTTTGCAACTCAATATATCGAATAAAATTACAATGCAAGTTTCCATCGCGCCGCGTCGAACCTCGAAAAAGAGCGCAACTGTCGAATCGTGGCGCAGAATAACGCCGAGGACAGATCATCTTTCGATGCCTACTTGAGCCTGTCGCCACCCTCGAAGTTCAAATTAATGGTCGCCACCCCCTGGCCGTGCTTGTTCTTCGCCACGGCCCTGTACTCGCCCGCATCCCCCTTCGCCACACTGTCGATCCTCAGCCTCGCGAGATGGTACAGCTTCTGATCGAGTTCCAGCGATGTGGTGAACCGCCCGCCGTCTTTCACTTCCTCGGTACCGTGATACCTGCGATCGCCGTCAACGTGCCAAGTCGAAGCAACCGCCGGATATTGACTTGCGTCGCGAGTCGCGCGCTCGGAAGTGCATGTCATGCGCTTCTAAGCTTTGAACCATTGGAATAAGATGCATTACTGAAATTATCTTGGTTAATCGCATACGTGTCGTTTTCACAATTATGTATCTTCCAAAAATATTGGAAAACAATATTGCAAACGTTTCTTTTTAAGAGATTCTTTAAAAAAAAAAAGTTTAATTTGCAATATTTCTTCTCTTAATTTTATCATCTAATCGATATTGAATATCTTTGATCGGCATTTCTTCCGATGATTCAACAATGGCACTTCTTCAGTACTACTTCCTCGCGCGCGTCGCGGATTTCAAGGCCTTACCACTTGACACTCGGTTTCGGATCGCCGACAAGTCGGCATTCGAAGGTGATGGTGTTACCGTCGTCGGATTGTCTAATCACCGGTCGTTCGGTGAAGGTAGGTTTAATACCGTCATCCGGTACGGGTGCTTCATCGCCTACGTTCGACACAAACGATCGACATGTCGAGAATTGTTCGTACACACGCTTGCTTGCCTACTCAATCCTTTCGCTGCAACAATTAGTATCTGACTCCAGACGCGTTATTCCCCTCTAAATCAAAGATACCATTCCGCAGAAATTTCAATTTTAATTAAGTTTTATATTAATCTCAAGATGGAAAAAAGTTTGAAAACATAAATTCTTTTTTTTCTTTACTTACCATTTAAATATTTACATTAAAAAAAGTAAAATAAGAAAAAATTTCAAATTCTGGTCAATTAACTACATTTTATATATAGAGCAAAAAATTATATAGCAGCGAAAGGCTTAAATACGCGAAGCATTTTGCAGTTCGATGCGAGATCGGGAGTCACGTATCGATTTGGCTTAGTCTTCAAGTTTCTAGACATACTCTATTAAATATTTCTCTACTAAATAAAATTGTCGTAGTTTAATTTACATTAATCCACTCGATATTCCTTTATCGATTTAATTACTTCGTTTACTTGTATCGTCGCATAACAAGTGTGCTGAAATCAACACCCAATATACGTTCAAGGATTCAGAATCCTTGCCGATCGACATCTTGTGAATTAGGTTGCTCTCTCTACTCTCCTTCCGTCTATTCGCAACATTTCGCTTGGTAGATCATAAAACTGTGCTCTCGAAATGTCACCTGCTCCATTTCTCCCGTGCGGTTTTGAGGACGGACGCGCGCGCGGTTAAAGTGAAAATAGGAACACTGCACGGTTATGCGCAAGCATTTCGTCAAAACGCTGTTTGCGAGTGAGTGAGTGGTGTAATATGTACGTCCGTTTGACACGACATAACAGTTCGATTGCATTAATGTTAATCGAGAAATTTCAATTTCATCATTTCATCTCCAATTGATTACTGAATGAGTAATCATTGAAACCGCGAATACCGCGAATACGAAGAAAGTAGTGTGTTTCCATGTTGTGTCGATTAAAACACGTGGTATTAATCGATGATGTAAATATATACAGTATGATATAACACATGATTTCAAACATTTCTGTTTTACTGGTAAAAAATCTCTACGAATTAGCCGATGAGAAATGACTAGTGAAGCATGTGACGAAGACACGTGTGAGTATATACAATATTAGAATCGTTGTCATTAACTACATATTTTACTATTTTTCAAGAACATTTCCGTACTTGCCAATTTTGATTCTATAAAAGCATATAGATTAAAATTTTTCTCAAAATGTATTTAACAAATTCCTTTTATGTGCAAATAATTTCTACAAGAATATTATACTATAATAGTATAATGCTGTGTGAGGTGTACCCGCGACACTAATAAAACTGTCAAACTTGAATCTGTAATTATACAGAATGCTATTTGTGTTTTATTTCTGAGCAGCAGTATTAAAATTTAATTTTATGCAACCAAAGAGGAATGTGACATCTCCGTTGGAATTGAAGGTGCGAAATCGTAACTAATAGTGTGTGCAAGTAAGGAAATATATATTGTTAGCAGATCTAACCACCACAGAGATTTCGTATAATTACGTTTGCGTGTGTGTGTGCGTGTGAGCTTGGATGCAGTGCATCCGAAAACCGCCGATTTCTCAGAAACAAACGGCGGCTTCTCAGTAGATATTCACACACGGCAAACATGATCGTATGAATAGAGAGAAAAGATGTCATCGAAGCAACCTAACGAAGCGTCAATAATGTTTAATGCTAATCTGCGATCGCATCTCGTGCATCGGTACGGACGGTAATTCGTCTCGAGACGCAAAGTGTATCTCCAATCGGCGCGAGATGCGATTCGAATTAATACGTGATTGAAGCAGCAGTACACGCGTTGTTACAAGTTGATTATTCTGGTCCGCTCTCTACGCAACTTTTACGAATGCAAAATCTCGTGAGAGACAAACAACAAGTGTATGTTTCTCTCGGCAAAAGAAAAAAAATGTCGTTTAGTCGATTAAGATCAAATCAACGGGCTGTATATCGTGGCTCGCGTCGAGCCGATATCGATACGTGCTCATCGCTCGACCGAGACAAACCATTAAAAAATAAAGGTCTCCGCATGTATGGCATTTACAATGAAAGAGTAGAAAAAGACTAAATAGAATGGACTGTTGATGGAACGGAAAAAAATTAAATAATAAACTGCGGATATACGTTGGTGTAGAGTCGACATGGAGGATATACAGATAAACAGGGCAGAGAACTGAGATGAAGAAGAGACAGTCAGAAATGAAAGAAAATCATCGATATACATCCCGAGTGAGAATGTGAGAGAAGATTTGAGGAACGGTGCCGATGATCCACTTTATTTTCCGCTTCGAGACAACGCGGAAAGGAGTAAAGGGAGAAACGCGTTCGCTACTTTAGAACTCTATAAAGTTAAATACAGTTTAATTAGAAATTATTAAATATTAAAAAATTATTGTAAAAATTCTAGAGAAATTTATACAAGAAAAAGAGAAATAAAACTTAGAGCAAGTTTCCTTGAAAGAAATTAAACATTTTAAAATGCCTGCTTGATATCCAAAATAAATTGAAGTTAAGAATAATTTTTCAGTTTTAAGGAAACTTATTAACAAAATAACGCGACTGATCGAGCGTATACTTGTGAAAAAATTAAGCAGGTAAATAGTAAAAGGTAAAGCGGATCATCGGTCAAAATATACATGGATTTGTGGTTATTTATCGCAAAACGTCAGATACTTACTATCGAAATTCAGGGAAATCGTGGCGTTAGACTCGCCGAGCTCGTTCTTCGCCGTGACCTTATATTTGCCAGCATCCTCGACGGTCACGTTTTTTATTTCCAGGGTGGCGAAGTACGAGTGGCCATCTTTATCGACGGTCATCTGAAACGGTTCGACAATCGTTTTCACGGAGTTCGAATTAATTATTTCGCGTACGTTCCTCATTTTGCTCGTAAAAAAATTGCAGAACAAAAAAACACTTTAACTGACTTTAAAAAAGTCAGTTCCTAGAACGTAGAATTCAAGAAACTTAATCAGGAGACACGGTAGTGGCTTGGCTATTATATACATTTAGTAGATAAAATCGTCTACATAAGGGAATTAATTTTGAATTTTACTATTCAATCTCCTTTGAGTTTATATTACTCTGTACGGGATAGATTATAATCCAACCTTGTGCCTTGGCGAGTCTTTCACCATGTTCCCGCTGTGAAACCATGTGATTTTCGGCGTAGGATCGGCTGTGATGCGACACTCGAACAACAGCCGTTTACCGTCGTCCTCCTGTCTAATCGCGGGCTTCTTCGCGAAAGTCGGCGCGATACCGTCAATTTGTCTGCAAGCGCAAAATAAATGTCGCACGGAGTCTGGAAATATATCCAGTGAATTTATCGTTCGTTAAAGCGTTGATCGTCGTGCCAATTGAATTAAATTACGGCGAATCAACGCAAAAATTTTGATGTTGCGTCACAAACGTACCATATCGCTGATGATTTTAATTTCAGTTCCGGCGCGATCAACCAACGCGTTAGTGAATCGAAAGACACTCACATCTGTCGTTAGCAAATCTCATGCTTTGATCGCAAGTGCACGCACTGTGGCCAAAGATTTAATACAAAAAGAATTAGTAATGTTTTCACTTTTAGAATAATTAGGATTTCTATTAAAGACAAATTAATATAGTTAAATATTAATATTAAATAAGTAAAGATACAGAAGGTGGTATATTTGGACGAAGAGAAGATCCAAGCAGAACAACAAGTCATCAAAATTTCATGACAAAACATCATGACATCAAAATGACGTTAAAATGATAATTAAAAATCACTTTTCAAAGTCATTTTGATATCGTGATTTGCTATTCTGCTTGGGGAGCAGCTCATGCGCTGATCATGCCGCTGTGGGATTTACCGCGCTTTTCGCGGATTGCTGCCAAAAATAACTTTTGTTTTGATTAGTCGATGCTTCCTGACGAGAGGAAGCTCATCCAAGCTTATTCTGATTCAGACAGCTAACAACCACTTTAAAATCCAGTACATCGACATTATAATTGATACTACTGTCTTTCTTGGCGCCAACACTTTTGTCAACAGTTGAATATTTGAGCCAGAAAAATTTTCAGAAAAATTTAAAGCTCTAACCTAAATATAATTTCACAGAGAAAACAAGACAATTTTTCCTAGAAATTTTTTTACACGCTTTTTTACTTCTCTCAAAAAAGGTCAAGATTAATAAATTATTTAAAAAATCAAGCAAATATCTTGCTTTATCGTCAGTCTTTTAAATTCACAAATTTTGAACCTGTTTTCTATGATAGAATTCTTTCTAAATTAGAAATAAAATTCTTATGATTATTCTATCTTTAATCGTCTCTCTTTCAAATTACTCTTTACAATGGAATCGTGTGATCCAAGTTACGATCACCAGTGTTTATTCTTGCAAATTGAGAGCCGAGACGAGAGGCACGTGCCTAACACTCGCATCCCGAATGGACCATAAGTACATTAGCACGGGTGCATGTTGCAGCTAAGTTTAGCGGGGAAGTAGGCTGCAGCTGTTTTCTCTCGACTTTCACTCTCGTCAATCGCAGATCGATTCGATTTTCGCGAGCTGCGTGTACTTTCGCTCTCAATCGACAGTTCGCCCTTTTGAGCTTTTTGCTCGCCAGAATGTTAAAAGTCTCACCAAAGTTTCGCGGATTTCGCGTGTATACGTTTCACGCTTTTTCGAGTGAATTATATCTCGCAGTTGACCGACATTTTTTTGCGACACGCATCATGGAACGCGAACACTGTGACACGTTTCGGGAGACGCGTGGAAGCGGAAAGGCTCGTGTTACTTTTAGAAATTCACGGGAATCACGTCTGTCGATGCGATCCCGAAATACAGCTTCTCGTCGCCGTCGACTGCGACTCGAGAGAGCCAGTCGAGAACACTCTCGACCCAGTTTCGAATTATCTTCGAAAATCATTAAAGTCGCAACGAGACACGGGAATAAACTGCAAACGGCATGCGAAAAGAGATTTGGGAACTGATAAATGCTTTCCGCTAGTGCAAATTGCACAAAGATCTCGTGACTGATTTACCAGCTGTGCTGCAACAGTGAAACGTTGTTATTATAATTAAACTGTTGTAAAGATAAGAATAGCTTCTCGCAAACTGCTTTGTAATTCTGCAGTTATTAAAAAAATGGGTTTCTCCTTTCCCAAGGCGATACCAAACGCATAATGTGATATAAGAAATTAGCGCTTAATTATACAACTTATTATTAGTACAATTACAATTTAAAATGTTCATACATACTGAGTCTATGATTTACTATGCAATTAAATATAAATATTCTTAAAATTATTACTTGATATTCTAATTTTTACAACTTATACTTTTTCACTCTTTCATCGGCCGTCTCTCTTAGATTCATTAAAATTCAGCTATAGTTCCAATTAATAATGTTAATAACGTTGTCAAATATCTGTTTTTTTTCTGTCGATCCGATCATTCTTTATCGCATTTGTGATATAGACAAATCGTAGTTCAGACGAAATTTAGTGGCCTCTCTCTCGCGAGAGACAACATCCGAAATAATCCGGCCACTTTGTGGTCGGATTGCGCGTGCGAGACACGAGCAGTGTCCAAAACTAGAAGACCTTAATTCTATTTCTATCCGCATTTCGTGTTTGCGGTTCCATCTGCGTAGGCGGATCGGTAAGAAGCGGCCGATCGTTCTAGCTGACGCGCAGCGAGCAGTCGTGATTTCTATCGGATCGCGCGATGCGCGGCGCGCGAACGCGACCGAAAATAGCGGACATACCGCGACGGTTATTCTCGGTCAGGCCGATTTAACGTATACTCGAACGTTATCAGCAGTTAAAGATAACGCAGCAATAGTAAATAATGCATCGAAGAGACAGAAATTTCATACCCTAACTTTCATACCCTAACTTTCATACCGTGGAACTTCCTAAACTTTACGTCAAACTTCCATAATATTCTCATTAGGATACTTTGTAATCGATTTGCGAAAAATTAAATAAAAACGTAATTCAGTAGGAAAATTATTTGATATTAAAATTACGGAATGTACCTAAATATGCTTTTCAAGGTTTCGATAAATTGAGAGAAAATTGTAATACATATGTTATGGCACACATTTTCTTGGTATTATCGCCATATCTGATCTTTTCCTGATTAAAATTGTGGAGGAATGGTAAATAATGGTAGTTTCATGTTAACAATTTAATTAACAAGTTAGCAAATTATTACAGTTGCAAAACACAGCGTAAGTAACAAGCTCTCACCCTTTTCCAACGGATTGATCGGCAACTAAAATCATAAATGAAAAACAAAAAACAACGAAATAAACGAGAAAGACAGAGGTAGAAATAAAGCAGAACAAACATAAATAACGAAATAATAATAGAAAACGCATTAGCATAAGCGTGAAGCGTAAAACAAGTTAATTAAACAGAGCCTGGAGAAGCGACAAATCAGTCTCTTCTTCTCGGTACAAACTTCACCGACTTACTTCTCTCTAGGCTCATCCATTGCTAGAAAAATATAACGGCCAAATGTTAATTAAGAAACAATCTAATTTAAAGAAATTTCAAGTAAAAAATTGCAAGTTTATATCAATCACGAGAATCGATATTTAAATCCATAGAAATATTTTTAACTTACAAATTAAAAACAAAATTAATTTATTATTATTACAATATAAAAAATAGATTAATTTTTTTAAATAATGTATAGCTGTTTCATTGTACTAATGTTTATTAATTGCGGTTTAATCAATTGTTTCTCTATTTTCTAAAGTCCGAAGTAGAGATAAAAACGAATGTAGTAAAATTATAAGTGAAATATCTCGCGCGCAGATTAGCCTACATAATTGATACGTGTTTTATTTTAATTTTATTTTTATAAAAATATTGCTATTATTTTGAGAAATATAACTAAGAGACAAAAAAGGAATTATATATGTAAGATATGAATACTTACGACTAAAATTGAGGTTGATGGAAGCAGCGACCTCGCCCATCTTATTCTTCGCCTTGACCTTGTAGAGGCCTGCATCGGTCTCGATGACGTCATCGAGCTCGAGCACCACCAGGAACTTGTTGGTCCCGACACTCTGCACCTTGAAGTTGGTCCTGTCATCCTCGCTGAGCTCTGTCTCGCCGCGAAACCAGGCAATGTCGGGTTTAGGCGAGCTCACCAGCTGACATTCGAATATCAGCCGGTTGCCGTCGTCCTCTTGCCGCAGTTGCGGCTTCTGCGTAAAGCTGGGCGCGAAGTCGTCGGCGACCCCCATCGTGGAGGCACGCCTTCGCACCTGTCTCTACGAGATCCGGAAGATCCGGTCCCGTTTACGTGTTCACACCCGCGACCCAAGGAAGGAAACAGCTCCTTCGCCCAGCTTTTCGGTTCAAATGGCGCCGGCCTGCGGCACCATCCAACCTGTTTCTGTCGCGGATTTCTTCTGAGCTCGTTGTCCACCTTTACTCACTTCTCACAGACTTCTGAGAATGCTAGAATGCAAAAAGAATACAATACGTTACATTAATATGGAAATTAGTATACAAAATTAAAGCAAGATTTTCAATCCTGAATGAACAACTTACACTAGATTACACCATTAAATTTTCACGTTTCAGTATTCGTCACTGATAATGCATGTGTGGCAGCGGAGGGATGTTAAAATAAAATGTTTAAAGATGTATATAAATTTAATTAGAATTAATTATAAATAAAATAGCTTATTTAAAAAGTCGCTTTTAGAAGAGAAGAAATGATAAAAGTTATTTGTTTTGATAAAATTATATTTTCTAGACAGGTTAGATTAATTTTTTTTAAATTTTCAACAGAAACTAGTAAGTAATTTGTTGTATTAAAATTCTGATAGAGAAGATAAAGTTATTTTAAAATTTGAAGTTTGCAGAAAATACGTTCTCGTTATTTTTATTTCCTTAAAGTTTTGTTTTACCGAACACAATATGACTGTTTCGATATCGAATTATTCTGCTTTACCTAATACCTAATATTTGCAGTTCAGAGTTCGGAGCAACGGCATCGATTGCACTTCGAGTCTAGTCACTATGGTTCAGTAAACCTTGGCAGCCAGAATTGCTGTCACTTATAGTTGCCTCAACCGCGGCTATTTTTATACGAATACCTATACTTAGCCTTCTTTAGCGATGCCCTACGCTCGTGGTACCGCGTGATGAGGTTCCTACTTGCGTTGGTATTCCTTCTAAATGAATGAAATATCTATGACGACGAAGGGACTCGAAGCGACAATTTTAAATTCTCATTACAGGTCGCGAGAAAAATCAGTCATAAGATAAAATTGCGAAAATGATGAAGGAAATATCAACTATTTCCGCCTTGGAATTAAACGCGGTTTTGCCGTTGTGACCGATCTTTGAAGAAAAGATCGCCAGAAAACGGCGAAACGAAGCGACTCTTCGGCCACGACAGTGAAAAATGTTCAAGAATGATTTATCGTGTGATAAATTCAAAATAGATGTTTACATAATTTAAAGGAAGTACGGAACGATCGTCGTGCGGCGCGTATTCTCACGGTAAGAGCGAGCGGAGCTCGAAATTGCTCTTCGTCTCTTGGCTGTAGATCGCGGTTTTGCGCTTACGATTTTCAGCTGCTGAAAACGCGAATCCTTCCAAAATAATAACGCACATGCGTACTAACTGTTTCAATATGGTTTACCGCATATTCTATTGATATATCTTGCCAACAACCATATTTTCAAATCGTTCTGAAAGCGATGAAGGCCAAAGTTTTCCAAAAACTACGCCATTCGTTGAAGTGTAGCCTTTCCAATGTTACAATATGGTATTGAAATGTACATATAAAATGAATAAAATAATCAGAAATATTTTGAAATTTATTTTTTAACTCCTTTTCTGAACTCCCTTTCTCTAACTAGACAGTAAAGCTATACAGATTTCTATTACGATAATTATTAATCTCGCATATAAATTTTCTCTTCAGAAATGATAAGCACTATTACGTGCCACGAAGAAAATGTAAGAATCGTATTCGATTCTCTTTTGCAGAGACGCGAAATCTGAAATATGAATTTCGAATTATTTTCGTGTCGGTCTAATAATAATTTCACACGAAATAACTGCGGCGGGAATGAGCGACGCCTGCTTTTCCTCAACCGCCGCGTCGAAAGGACCTCATAATTTACGAGTGTCGGGCCTATTTTCGGCAGGTACCAACGTGTGGTGGCGGCGACGGCGACGACGGGCAACCCGAACGCCACTGCCGTCGCCGATGTACACAGGACCATTAGCCGGCCACGTTTAACTGCAAATTGAGCGCGGCAAACGACGAATTTTCGCGGAATCCGCGCGACTCTCTCGCTCACGTCGAGCTCGAGCAAAGTATTTTCCCGCGAGGCCCCAAGGCCGAGGGAACCGTGGGGTGACGTAAGGCCACTATTATTAATGCGGCTCTTGGCTCGAAAATAGGTTGGGCCAGTTATCTTGGTAATCGGTTATTATGTTTGGCATCTCACCGTAGAAGCCGCGTACATTTGGGTCGCGATACAACCCGTCGGATGTAATATGTTCGCGCGCAAGTCCGGACAATCGTTCCTTTGAGACCCGTGGCATCGCGCGACGCCTCCAAGTGCCAGAAGTGTCGATTCGCTTAGGCGATCGCCAGCTACGTGGCTAGATCATTTTCGCGTGACGTATCGCGTGACGTGGCTTAACGCACGATGACACCAATTTTCTGCACCTGTTCTCCTCTTGCAATCTCTCACTATATATGTACCTAATATCTCCTAATAACAAACGATGTTTTGTATTTTCAATTAGTAGAAAATCTTATTATATCAGAAATAATTATACATTTATTATATATTAGAATTAAAATAAAATACACTTATGATTAATTGAGAAATAATAAAGCTGAATGTAAGAAAATGTGTAAGAAATTTAAGTGTTTCAAACTGCTTATAAAGCTACAAAATAATCGATACGCGCCTACGTAGAAACAGTCTCGACATTTAGAGTTTATTCTTTGATATCCATAAATAAAAAAAGATACTTCCTGAGATCCTGTGCCTGAGTAATTTTCATTAATGTGACAGAATGATACTGCAAACTTGAGTGAGCTCAAGCAGCTCTATCTGTATAGTTTGTGACAACTATTATATAAATAGAACATGAGATAATGCGTTCGTTTTAAACTTGATTGAGAAGCTTTGCAAATGTTGGCGATAGATGACAATCGTTTCGGAAGGCATGAATTAGTTTCGCGTGACGTGTACCGGGCGAAGACTGCCAAGTGCAAGGGTAGGTGTTGGGACACGAGACGATATCCTTCCGGTAACGTGAGATTCGCGTAATTGGTTCGCTGCCACCGTCCGTGCCGCAAAATTGTGAAACAAATCATCCTATTATGTCAGCTCCAGCCAGGCGATGGAAATATGATACGCCTGGCTGCTTCACTCGCACTGTCTCAAGAAGTGCCAGAAAAACAAGTTGTAACACAACAAATGAAAAGATAAAGGAGCCACCGATCCGACAATATTGATGTTAAACATGTCAAATGTATAAAAATTCAGCGTTAATCAAAATCTCCGTTATTCCATTTTCTTTTCTCACAAAACTACTTTCAAGTGAGTTTCTCTCAAGAAAACTTACAGAAATGTATCTGCTTTTGACAGAAATTAATAACAAAATTATAATTTTATATATATATATATATAATTCTAGACGTAAATTTTTTACTAGATTTTCACAGCTACATTATCCGGAGAAACGATATAATGTCGACACACATTCTACGATTAGTGGTTGATCTTTTTAGACGAGACCGAGCAGATGCGAGGGAGAGCTTAACGGACCGACGAAACGGCATGCAAAACGGACGGACCGAGTATTGCAACGTCACAGTAAGACTTGGCAAGTGGCCTCCACATGCATTCCCGAGATTACTGCACTTCGTAACAGCCGTTCGCATTCCGCCTCTTTTGCTCCGTTGCGTTGTCTGATTTTCGCGCCGCGATCGTCGGTTGTCATCCAACGATAGATCTTTCGGAAAGGAAAAGAAACAAATGGAAAAGCATTATGAAATAACACTTTAAAATATTCATTTAACAAATTTTGCTAAAATTGTAAATTTGGTTAAAGAAATTATATTGGATAAATCTTTTCACTAATATAAGAATGCAACGTGGGAAAAAGATCTTTTCTTGGAAGAGATTATAAACTTAGAGAAATAAATGCTTTTTAGTAAAAGAATTTATGCTTCTACTCTTAAAAAAAATTAAGTTAGCTTATCGTTGAATGATTCTTCACTTAAATAACATTGGTAGTTCAAGCAGTATGTTTAGCTTACTGTTTATTGTATTAAAAACCAAACAGAAATGATTATAGAGTTTACGCATAAAAAGTACTGTTCTTTTAATAAAAAAATAATTTCTGGAAAAAGAGACTAATAAAAAATCTTTGAAAGTTATTGTTTCGATACATTACTACTTTTTAAGTAAAGCAAAATAATTTTCAGAATCGCATTTTAAGCAGATATCGATCGAGAAATATGCTATTTAAATCCTCGAATATGTCAGCACATTGTACGTGAGAGAATGTCGGTATTCAACTGACCTAATATTTTTGCTGGCTATATAGAAAGCGTTGCTTCACTTTGGCATAATTCTGACGGCTATTTGTAATACAATACATATTTGTTGACACTCTGACCCAAAAAAATGACCCATAAAAATGTAGCACATTGCCGTTAGATGATAATGCTTTAACGAAACAAATATAGCCATAAATATAGAAAGACATAAGAGATATCATATGGGTACATATTATAATTAATAAAGTTGAGAAAACATAAACGATAAAGTTAAAATATACAGACACGAATTAAGAATGGAGTATAGTGTATCTGTAAACTGTTAAAATCTCAACAATGGGAATGAACGTTCAATGAGAGCTTGTCACTGAATCACCGTCGTTAAAAAGGCGCAATTACTTTTGGCAGAGTTTTAAGTCACGTGCACCGCGCTAAACAATCTCCCTTCTTCGCCGTCTTGAATTTATGAGACAGTTCATGTGACCGCTAACATATAACGTGCGAAACAGTCATTAAAATTTGATAAAATTTGATCATAAATGTTAAAATTTTTATGCTTCTGTCAAGGAGACATTTGTACTATGAATAAACGTTACGCACAACAATAACTTTCCATATACTATACTGCATCTATTTTAATCGAACTAACTTATTAATCATGACTAATACGTCTGTTGTTACACACCTACTCATTCTTAAGAATCACATGAAATGAGTAATCTGAAAATATTTAGCAATCTATATAACATACTGTATCATAGCAAGGTGATTCACATCTTGAATAACATGCTCTCCCCCGAAAGAAGAAATCTAACAAGAATTAATTAAGAGAAAAATAGTGTTTAAAAATGCAGCGATAAAGATTGATTAAAACTCTAAAGAGATTTTAAATGTCATTGAATCACTGTTTTCATATGCTGTAAATTTGGTTCTTGTATATATAATAAGAAAAGAATAAAAAAAAAATGGATAATATCTCAGGTTACATTTTTTTAAGATAATCGAGAAATAAAATTTTACAATTGACTTTGGAGATTTTTAACGTTATTTAAAGGAGTTTTCATCATATGGCGATGATTCACTTCTCAATAGTATTCCACGCTCAAAGTGAAGTCACATTCGAAATTAAATTCTCACGAGGGTTATAATTATTAGTCGTACGATGCATTTTCGCAGGCGCACTTTACCATGCCTATACTACTGACCGCGTTACTTGTGCGACGCACCGCGCATCTATTTTCGCCGACTGACTCAAACGAGTCGGCAGCGGCACTAAAATCACCAATCGACGTCCCGATCTATCCGCGATAAAACGCGAGAAATCCTGTAAACAAGCGTTTGCACTCGACTTTTTGGCAGAACGCGGCAAAACGTCCGGTCGCAGAACCAGGAATTATATTAAATAACGTCATGGTGATGAAAGGTTCGCTTGGCCCGTTTGTAATACCAACGTTGTTATTATAGATTATTTGCGCGATACCGTGGAAAATAAAATAAGAACGTCGACTGTATATGCAATTTATGCAAATTTATATAAATAACAAAAGACATGGTAGAGAAGATTGAAATCAATTTTGGAGTAACACAGTGACGATTTAAATAATAATGTAAAAACATCTTGGAACATTCTGTTGATCGTAAAATGTAACTTTTTATTAGTAGAGTGTACGTCTTAATAAAATATAACACGGTAGTTATTTAAGTTCAGTCATTGAACAATTGTGTGTTTAGTCATTTAATATGCCTTACAATATTTGGAAGGTCAAGAATACGAATCGCTTTCTAGGTTAGCCTTCTGCTGTAAGTTATCCAGATTAGCCTTGAACGACTATAGTCAAATAACGAAATGGGGTTGCTGGTAAAAAGAGTCAATATATCAGATGATTGTAACATTGCTACGAAATTTGTTATTAAATTATTTCGTTAATAAAAATTATAACAATAGAAAATGCATATTTTTAAATCGTTTTTTATAGTATTAGTGTTCATTTTATTAAAATTTAAGAATTATAGTATTTTACGTGACTTTTTTTTCTATCTCTTTTATTAAAAATTACATTGACAAATTATGCGCAAAGAGAGAAGCAAATTTGTCGGTTCGAACCATTAGACAATAACAAACACGGCCAAGAATAATATTAGTTACTTCATGCTGAGACTGACTCTGATGATCAACAGGTGAACCATGCCGCTTGGCTAACAATGCAACAATGTCGACAATGCGTCCAAAAATACGTCAATAAACACATCGAGCAATTAATCGATTAAATCTTATATATATCAAGTTTAATTGTAAGTAATGTATATTTGTTCAAATAAACACGTTTGAGTCTAATAAACTATTTGATATTGAAATAATTTCCGAGTCATTTTTAGGAAAAAATTCTTTGAAGAATTTTTAAAGATTATTCTTGAACGCTTTATATCGAAGGGAAAATTAATATAACAATAAAAAACACATACATTTTCATATTTACATGTTTAAACTGAAGCTCTCTAATTGTTTAATTTAACAAAAATTAAAATTGTTTAGATACGTTTAAGTATCTGAATTGTGTAGATCTCGTAACATAATTTATTTGCTCTAATAATATCTTCAGAAATGCATTTTTAATGTCAACTAAATTTAATCGTATTTTTTAAATTCTTTCACGACGTATATATATCGATTTACTTTTTCTTCGCGTTCTTAACCAATCAGCTTGTCCGGATTT
>NW_012027683.1:163666-218005 GCF_000956235.1 Wasmannia auropunctata
TACAATAAATTTTACTGTATTTTACTACTGTCAAATTTATTGTAGTGCACAGTAAAATTGTCCTAAATACTATATTGTCCCACAATTAACATGATTTGCAGGGTAAATTTAAAAAAAAATTCTCTCCGTGTATGTATATTTTTGACAGAATTCCCCGAAAAATTTCTGACACATCTGATATAATTATATTATACATATTATTATATGCTTAAATTATCATTTTGTTTAATTAGTATTTCTTTACTAAACAAAAGAATAAAAAAATATCATAACAAATGTGGAAAAGCGGTTTACCAACAAACTAATATATGTATAATATTATATGTAATAACGCGATAAATCTGAATTTTCCTGTAAATCAAATTATTAGAATGAGAGGATAGAGAAAAAAATAATGGGCCAATTAAATTCCTATTAGTGCCTTCCAAAATTAACGTGTAAATACGAGTTTCGAAAGATCGGGAAGAGGAAGTTGACGAGAAGACAAGCCGGCAAATGATGCGTTAGACAAAGTGTCGGACAATACGGCGATGTGAAGATGGACGGAACGACGTATGGAACAACGACACAGCGAAAAGATGGTTGTAGGAACGACGAACCGCTCCTCACGTTACGCCCTCCTAAAAATAAGTGGACTCCGAGCCTAGATACCTAGATAGTAGTCTACGAATAGTCGCCGCCGCGACGAAACTCGTGGCGATTAGTCATGTAAAGTAGGATTGTCGAGCGCGAGAAACACGTCTACACTGTGAACTCATTGGAAACAGGGCTCGGATTTTTTTCTAATCCTTTTTGCCTAATTTCTCTTAATAATCACATAATTAGACAAAGTAAAAAAACAGTGACAATGTCCAGAACACAACAAGGAAATTATTGCAGCTTTGAAGATCCGAAAGAAACGTAAAAGAAAATGATAAAAATTAACGCTCTGATAATCATGTAAACAGCCGAAGATTAGAATCTGTTTAGAAGAATCACTGAAAATCGCTCTACTCCAAAATGAAACCAAAAATGCCATCGCGATAGACAAGTGCTTGCTTGAAAATTAATGATATAAATGGGGTAAAATAAAATTTATCTTTATTTAAATTTATTTAAATTAAAATGTCTAAAACCGTAATCACACTAGCGATTGAGATTGAAGTTGAAATTTGACCAATCAAACCAAAATTTACTAAACTTGATATTAGTTTTTTTTTCTTCTGATTGAAATTTTCATCAAATCCAATCTCAATTGTTAGTGTGATTACGATTTAAGACAAGAAAATTCTTAATAAAAATAAGTGTCAAAAGTGAATTTTTCTATCTTTATAAAATATTCAAAATCTAAGCGAGAATGAAAGTTGCCAGATGTCACAGCGTTAATGCTTGCAATGCGCTGTTACAATCACGGATCGTTATGCGTCGTCTTGCTTTTCATCGTCCTTTTTTAATTCTCGATCACTTAATTTCTAATATTTATCCGACATATGTATTCCTGGTGTGAATACATTTGATTAAATAATCAAAATAAAAGGGGGATAACGACTCATCTACGGGGATAACTGGATTTTTCATGACAGCGTAACATACCTCCTCAATCCACTTGTCCCTTCATCTACCCCTGGCAAATCACTCACGTGGGTGAGCATGCGCGAAATCGATCCGTCACTTGTTGCTAACACTTCGGCACTGATCCACACGCGACCCTCGACGCGATGTTAACAGACAATCGGGGGATGAAAGGGGGAAGAAAGGGAATTCGAAAGGAGCTCGGTCACTCGGGCAAAGTGTGAAGAGAAGTCGCACTGACACGCGTGAATCCGGCAATCGTCGCACGCTCCCTCGCAGCCACACTACGTGCGCATCCGCATCCAAGGTATCATCGAGAGACTTACTTGAAGCGTCTCCGGGAGAGGATGAGCGTTTTTCCTTCCGAAGAGTGCGAGTCCCGGCACCTGGCCGAGCGTTTCCTCGGACACCCGCGACGACGGCAAGCAGTCGCTTACTCCTGGATCACTCCCAACCCCCCCCGAGGCAAATAACGAGACACACACTTGGGCTTGGGAGACTCGGCTCGAGAATTCGACAAGGTCGCGCGAGAGAACAAAACGGGGAAAATTAAGAGAAACTCTTTCTTTTTCTTGTTTTTCAGATTCGATCGTCTTCGTCTTCGTCTTGGGTCGTCGTCGTCACTCGTCGTGTGGTCGCTCGTCGCTGTCTCGCTTCTTGTCTCTCTCGTATTCTACTCTCTCTCTTTTTACTTGCACGGAGTGTCTCTATCGGTCGTCCCAATCGTCGGGGCCCCGCGCGCCAACTAAACGCGCGAGGTGTCGAGAAGCTACCTCGAGGTTGGAGTTTTGCCCACCAGCACGACCACCACTACCGTCGCCACCACCACATCTTACTCCAAATCCTCTGTCTTACATTTCCGTCGAGCCGTACGCACGCCCACGCTCTCGCGGGCGCCGCCACGACGCTATGATATACCGAAGTAAACGAAGTCACGTCCGATAAGTGATAACGGCACAACCAGGTCAGACACGCGTTCTCCGCGCGGCGCTACGACAGACAGCTGTTACTCTAACTGAAAATCCTGCCGTAATAATATTGTGACATCTGGCTCATTTTCAATCATGATTTCAAGAGATTGGACGACAATACTTAAACATCAAAGCTAAAGATTACATTTTGGAACTCTTCACCTTTACATACAGATAGGTACATCATGCTAAAGTTAGTACATCACAAATATATCCATAAATATTATATATATACATATAGCTTTGTAAATACTAAATATTTCTACAAACTAATAAGCAGTACTTTTTACTACGTTTTTTAAGTATTTAATTGCTACATGAGCATTTAATAATGAAAGATATACTAAACAGAATACCTTAATATAATTACGGAGAATATTTTTTATGTCATTTAAATCATCTAATATTTATTCTTTTATATGCAAGATCTTTATGGTAACGCAAGATGCAATTCATGGCAACAATATTGTGCAGCAAAAAGTACTATTGGCGAATTATCCAAGGTCGGGACATCGCGATCCCTAAGTAAGTGTCGACAGACATGTGCAGCCGGTGCAGAGGACGAGAAAAAGCATTTATTACACGCTATACTTCTTTCGTAATCAGACGCGCGCGTGCCCCACCGAGATTCATCTTATTGTTAGTTCTTATATCTGGCGTATCGCTGTTACACAATAACGTTTGCTTTTACACGATGAAATCAGAAAATTAACGCAGACAACAATGAATTATACAAGAATTCGAATTGATATGAATTCGTGCGAGTGAACTTTTCTTAAGCAAATACTTGCTTAAACTGCATATGATGTCACTGTAACTAATATATTAATGTCAAAGGCTACTATAATTATAATAAAAAATTTAGATATCTAACAAATTGAGTTCTTTTATTATTTTTCTATTCCAGCACTTAGCATCCTACTGTTCTATACTTTCACATTAAAATTGTAATAATTTTGTATTCACGAATGATAACACAGGGGTTGCTCAAAAATTCCAAGTTATTCATATCCCTTTTTTACTCGAATCTATTTTTAATATTGTATTTATATATGGCCGAATATACCCGGCGTTTATGCTTAGCGCATTGACGCGACTTCGTCATTTGCGCGTTCTATTTCTTGTCACTGGCGAGTTTGTCATATAAACGTGGCCGTCGGCAACGAATCTAAAAATGAACCCGCGCTATCGACAGTGGAACTAAATGACTGGCGAAAAGTCACCGGAATGGAATCTCTCACGTTGGCGTCCCCGTGATGAAATTAGATAGCACCGCGATACTCGCGCGTAACGCGAGGTACGTTTTCTCTCATTCTCTGAACGGAAAGACAGAAAAAAAGAATAAAAATGAGTCGCATCCATCGATCGGATTACATATTTTTGAGCTTGTTAGGAGAGACACGCGAAATCGACGATGAGAAATAAACGAAACTTCGTCCATAATGTTACGAAACCGAAGGATTTTAAGTGCTTTCAGCCTGTCAATGTCATTATGTTTAGTCGTGCAAATCACATACGTCATATATATATGACAAATGTTTTACATAATTTCAATGACAAGTTTATTGAGTCTGGAGTAAATTTTTTGTCAAGAAAAAATTTTTAAATATTATCTTTAAGAAATATTATCAAAATTGCCAATTAAATTAAAATTGTAAGATTTCTTGTATGTATAGGGTACAGCGGGGTAATTTGAATAGTAGGGTAATTCGGATAACAGTAAGCATTTGCAAGAATTTCAGAAAAATAAGAGATTTTAAGATACATTTCATTAGATCAATGTCTGATCTAATGATGTATCTTAAAATATCTTATTTTTCAATGTCTGATCTAATAAAATGTATCTTAAAGTCTTTTATTTTTCTGAAATTTTTTCAAATGCTTAATGTTATCCAAATTACCCCATTATTCAAATTACCCTGCTGTACCCTATGCGTGATAATTGTATAATATTATGTACAACCAATATCAGTTTTTTTTCGGATTAATGCTAAAAATTAATGTAAGACTGTAATTATATATCTTGCAAATAGCTACTTATAACTAAATGAGAGATCGCCAGTTTACTTTGGACGTTTAACTAGATGTAGTCATCACTCGGCACATAATGTTGAACAGAAATAACAAGAAAATAAACAGTGTACAAGGAAGTATTCAAAAATTTACAGTAGCAAATATCGCAAACGTGGCAATTTAAAGAAAATAGAATGTTCGAATTGTGCACTTGCATATATTTGATTACAGTTTAAATTATGCAGTATCGACTAGTTACGTTGAGATTTGCAAAAATCGACAAAGAGATACACGTTCATTTACTTTTTACCTTCGCAAAACGATCCTTTCGTACAAGACATGTTTTAATTGCTGTAATAATTTTAGAAATATCTTCTGCTAATATAAGCGGATGTTATAGCCATAATTCAACGTTAAGTGGCCGTGCGAGATAACTTTGTATGTCCTGACAAACATATTTCCTCAAGCCATCCGTGAAACGTTACAAAGAGGGTCTTGAGCAAAGTCGTTACGAGTTACTTATCCTTTTCTCCTACGATCGTAACCTATCATAGACTGAAAACAGAGCCGTGTGTCACCACGCCGCGTCGGCTTCCTTAAATTTAATTTAACATCTCAAAAAAAACAACGTCACAAAAATTCATCACGCCTTGTGGATACTTTAGGGGAATAAAATAATTATTATTAATAATTGTAATTTTTTGTTACTAAATACTTTCCAAAATATTTCATAAAGTTAGAAAAATCCCGGTATTTTCAATGGAACCAATTTATATATAAACATTATATTTTATCAATAATTGGATAATTGTCGTTGCTTTCGTGATTTATAATATATTATTTTATCCCCCTAAAATATCCAGAAGGCGTAATGAATTTTCGTGACATTGTTTTTTTGGTGAGATGTCAGTAAATTAAATTTAACGAAGCCGACGTGGCGTGGTGACACATGGCTCTGTTTTCAGTCTATGATAGGTTACGATCGCAGGAGAAAAGGAAAAGTAACTACTTTGCTCAAGACCCTCTTTGTAATTAAAAATAAAATTTTTTAAAATTAGACACCGCAAACATTGTAAAATTATTCAATATGCCAGCAATTATATATATTTAATAATTTAAATATTTTTTGCCTTTTTGATAATATAGAAAAAATAGAAAAGATTTTAATTGTAATTTTAGGTTTTATTATAAATCCATATGTTGCTCGTTATAATTTCTCAATAAATTTAATATATGTATAATTGCTGTTGTTATATTTTTATTTTGACACTCAGCACACTGCACAATGCATACTTTCGCCCTCAATTGTCTGCATTAATTTACTAGAGAGAATCACGCGGTTGTATGTTATAAATAGCAACACAATGTGTACGCTTTGCGCTCATCCGGGAAATGTTACAGCGATGCTCTCGTTAAGTTGAGAGAAGGAGCATCGAAGAAGATGAAATGAAGAACAGAAAGAATAAGAAAAGAAAAATCAAGAAGGAAGAAATCTCACGCGAAGCATCGAGACGCAAGTCTCTCTCAAGTTCTGGCAAACCGGGCACTTTTCTAAATATACACGATCGCCCCTCACCGGTAAATCTATCTTTACGTATTAGAATCTATACCTAACGACTCCAAATATCTTTTCTGTAGTCAAGTTACCGCATAACTTTATCTAAAAATTAGAGAAATAGTTTTTCAATAAGATATAAGGCAAAAAAATCGCTATGCAATGCAATTAGGTTCAAATTTATAATAATTATTTTTTACACCATTAAATCTGCATTTGACAATTTGTTTGAAAATTTAATTCCAAGGAGAGAATGATCTCTTCGAATATATTTCGTCTCATAGAACGGCGAAGTATTAATACTATTTTCGACGCTACCACGAACTGATATATGATTGAAAATACAGAGCCCGCTAAAGAGAAATAAGCAAATCGCAAGGCCCGATGGCGTAAATCACACTTTCACAGAAGCAAGATCTGTATTTATAGTTGTTTCTTAAATTTATATTTCAGAAATATTTGATAAGATATTTAAAATAAAATATCATATCTTTAAAGTAATGTAAAATAATACTGTTGATGAATTTATATGATTAAACTATATAAAACAAGTTTTCCTTCTAATAAATCTAAAGCATTATAAAATAAGCTAAATTAACAAAATAATAATCGTGTATTTATTATTAAATTAATACTTATTTGGTAATGGGTGGTGGTGGTGGGTGGTGGTGGTGGGTGGTGGTGGTGTGTGGTGGTGAGTGGTGGTGGTGGGTGGTGGTGATGGGTGATGGTGGAGTAAAAAAAAATTTTTATTTTAAAAATCCCATGATATAAAAATTTTTTAAGAAAAAAATTTAAAAATGGCCGATTAAAACGTCATTTTATTGAAAATTGTTAAAATTTGTTTAATTAAAATGTAAATTGGTATAAATGTTATTGAAAGATGTATGGGATTCAATTCGCAGCGCGCGCTAATCGCGCGTCTGTTATGTACTATAGTTGAACAATAAAAAGTTTGTGCATTTAAAAAATTTAAATTGCTTTTAAAGCAATGTCTGCGAGATTTCGACGTAAAATTCTTTTTTAAGAAATAAAAATTACCTACCATTTAAATAAAAGCCAAAAATCTATAACAATTTTATGAATTAGTAAATTAAAGTGAATTAAATTATTATCCCGCACTAATACGTGGCCGTTTAAATGATTACGCGAAAAATTTGACAATTTCATTAATTTTTGAATACTCGAACTCGAGACCGCGCGGTCGGAACTAACGTGCCATTTAAATAAGAGTCAAAAATTTATACAGTTTTACATTTTATATACTTATTTTTAAGTAAAAGAATGGAATTTAAATCAAATTTGGGTTAATTTACTCATTTATATTTAAAATGGATTCGAAAAATCCATTTTACATTTTGCATTTTAAATACGTTTTTTAAGGTATTTTATATTTGGCATTTAAAATATAATTCGAAAAGCATTTTATCCAGCCCTGCCTATTTTACATAAATAAAAAATTGTATTTACCTTAAGATTGCTTCGCCGATGCCTCTCCAAGACCTCCTTCCTCCACCTCTCAGGATTGGGTTGTCATATCCGATGCCTCTCCAAGACCTCCTTCCTCCACCTCTCAGGATTGGGTTATCAGACTTCCTTCTCCTACAGTCCTCCCGCACAGGACACTCGCGAGAAACAATCGCGGATAATACGCTACAATCGCGCGCGGACTAGTTATTAGAAGTCTTAAAATTGTAAAAGTCTTTCGTGCGACACTGCGGTATTTTACGTTTATAAAACCCATGACAGAATTTCCAGTTCGGCAGGATGAATCAGCACCTCGTCGAAGATGTAGATCCACCAGACATGAACTAAAATTCCATCAAATGGGATTCATTAAAAGTCCATTAGTCCGATGAACTTGAACGGCACTCCCGAAACAAACGCGCGGCGCGACGAACCGGCTGCGGTTTGTTCAATTTCAATTATATCGGCGACGAGAGTACATTAGCTTCCCCGTCGTTGGGTTTTCACACTGAAAAAATGAGATTTGTTAAATATTTAAAAATTCATTCATTCATTCTAAATTTTTAAGATATTTTAATAAAACCGTTCTTTCCGTGTGTATCCTCGAGGTACTGATAGTAATTTGGAATCAAAACAATGTTTAGTATCAAAGTGTACGAGGATTTTTCATGCCTAACGTACACAATGTTGATGTATTATTAAATCTCGCATAAAAACTAAATATAACATAGACATGACGAATACAAGAAAAGTGATCCCGTTTTCACTCATTTACGTTTACCTTGTCTATAATGTCTCGAAAAATGTGTCATTAACATCTTAAAATAATGTTTTCTTGCGGATAAAAAATTAAGTTATTTTAGAGAAATTCTTTACAATTTTTTCTGCAGCTATTTATATTCAGATCAAATATTTGTCGCAACTACTTTAATAGAGTTACACTTTTCAATTATATTAGCTAAAATTTCTAAGAGACTAATTATAAATGTCAAAATCTCACGGATTATGTTTACAAAAACTTAATGTTCTGACTGATTAATAATTAATTTTTCAAATAACAATTCTCTAAAATAAAACTGTGACGCTAACAGATGTCTATACCATTAAAGACTTAAATTATGTCCACAGAAAGCATTAGTTTAACATTAAATTTACATTTTATTTTATTAAAGGCCGCCTGCGATCGCACGAGTTTGTTAGGAAACCGTTATCGACTTTACGCAGTCGACGGCGAACTTGTTTGTTCCTTTATCACATTTTCTCACGAAAGCGAGAGCGCGAGAGTTTGAGAGTGGGCGAACGGTCCGAGTAAATGGAACAGCCGTTCTAAACTTAGTCGCCGGTCCGCTCTGAAAATAGATGTTATGAGTGCGAGGACAGGACAAGACACTGGCCTATTATATTTGCCCCGATGTCTCACCCGCACAATTTGAAAGAAACATCGTGGCATGGATATTAGATCTGCCGATTTGTGCAGGTGCTATCAATCAATCAATCGAATTATATTGATCATTCATATATGTGGTATCGCGACTTCGATATCGAGGCCAAGATCTTTTTCATTGATACGGAGAACGAAAATTAAAATAATTAAAGAGACAAATTGTTATAATATCAATTTCCTTCTTACTCTATTAATATTAAATTATAATATTTATAATAAATAATATTTTACGCCAAATTGATCGAGTATTACAAAATGTATTTGAAATAAATTTTTTTTTCATAAAAATTTTTAAATACTTATCGGTAAAATGTAGACTTAATTAATTTTTAAAACAAAACTGGTCATAGTTTACATCGAACTATCAAAATTTTGGAATAATATCGAATGTTTGTTCCCGCAAAGTAAATAGTC
The DNA here is from genome assembly GCF_000956235.1 of Wasmannia auropunctata. Lineage (NCBI taxonomy): Eukaryota > Metazoa > Arthropoda > Insecta > Hymenoptera > Formicidae > Wasmannia > Wasmannia auropunctata. The sequence goes on from NW_012027683.1 coordinate 173,082, forward strand.
AACGGAATGCTTAGCGGAGTTGTCTCACGAGCTCGGATTCTCAAAAAAGTTCTCCCTGCATTCCGCGAAAAAATTAACTAACAACGAGATACACGTTTTTCCAGAAATCTTAAGTTTATGCAAGAATGTATGAAAATTTCGAAACTCTTCGAGCACGAAAACACGGGCGGAGGAGCGGCGCGGGTGCTCGGGATGTCCGACCGTAAAACGTTTTTACTACTTACGAGGGCGCATAATGGCTCGAAAAACATTAAAATCTCAGTAAATACATCGCTGGTGTCGACGAATCAATCCAGCTGCTGCCAAGTTTAAGAAGATTGAAAGAGTTAAACCATGGAAATTAACACAAATTAATAACAAGAATTAAAAACATAAACATCCTTTAGATGAATTTAATAATACTTTTTGATTGCAATACTCACATTTTTTAAATAAATAATTTGCAAAGTTTCAATTAGCAATATGAATATCAAATCGCATTCACAGCTGAAAAAATAAAGAAAGAAAGAAAATATAAAAATATTATCGTTTTTCTAAAAGACAAACGTTCTCTTTATTCAGTTTACTTCTTTCTCTCCTTTCTATTTTCTTATATGTATTCATTAAATTTATTAAATTTATTAAATGTCAGTAAATCTTCATTGTCCTCTTTTTTATTTAAATAAAATTTATATTTAAGTATAAATAATATGTATTTTAAAAATGTAAACTAGAAAAATACAAACGCACACAGTAATTAAAATAAAATTTACTTTTCTGGAAACATGCTTTCTTTAAATGCTTTCCATGGCTTCTTAAGAATTTCTTAATAATAAACTAAGCAGAGTAAATAATGTCGCGTTAACTTCTACAATCCACATATTGGTCTACAATTCCACGAAACAAAACTCAACAAATCCGAGTGGCGAAATTTTAAAATCGCAAAAATTGGATCGTGGAAATGAAGAGCACATTCGATATTGGGAATGGAGACGATCGGCACGATTCCAGAAAGTCGGCAATCCCCGATAATCTTGAAATAACGCTTCTCTCCTGTTCTTCTCCTTCGGTCCTCTTCATCTCTCTCACCCACGGAACAACCGTCGGTATTTTTGGTACCCGGCATGAAAGAGACGAGCGCGCGAGGCGCGCAAGAAGGACGGCGTCGAAGAGGCTACAAGGGGAAAGAAAAGGTGGAACTCCCAGATAGAGAGAGAGAGAGAGAGAGACACGCCGAACATCATCGTGAAAACAGCTAGCGCCGTCGCTAGCAGGCGTAACCTGAGAGCCTCGCGGACCCCGCGACCATATATGTCCGCCTGTCGTTCTCTCTTTCTCACTCGCACCGCTCGTCACGGCGTCGCGGTATCTCTCTCGTGCAGCATCCACCCGCTGGACCACGACGCGATGGCTCCTCGTGTCTCGTCCGATATCGGCGCGTATACATCAATTTCACAGTGTCATGTCACATTGCCCCAGATATAATTTCCTCCATATAATTTCATGGGCATCAGATGTTTCGCTGCATGATAAACATCTGCAACGTTTATTACATTTTATTTGTAACATATCTTTAGAAAATCGATACCTTGAATACTTTCGACTCACATATTTCAAACTCGACATCTTTGTTAATTATTGGCATCCGATCGGAAGATCTCCCTCCTGGCGCATTAAAGATCTATCATTTATGTCGTTTATGATTAAGAAGGAAGGCTATAAATTTTACTATATTGTATTTCCTTAATTACTTCTTTTTGCGATGTTTTTTTCTTGATTTGCGCAATAAATTATTTAATTTGATTAATGGTTAATTGATTATTACGCATGAATATTGTATTGATATCTGATATCCAGCATCTGAAAGAATGAGCATATCCTAATTTTGCGCCGTGTAATATTTTCTGTGTTTTGTTTTTGAATTACGTAATGACACGTCTGTTCTGGTTCCAGACCGATATTTTTTATAACTCGCACATGCATGTACTCGCATAAACACATAGGTTTAAATCTTTTATTTTAGTGTCGCAAAATAAAATAAACTACAGATGACTAATTTTAGATAATCGTAATTATCAATCAACAATTGATATCTTATATTGACTGGATAAATTTTCAATCTTTTCACTTGCAATTTTTAGAGTATAATCAATTTACAATTTTTCTAATCTATACAGTTTTTGAAAAATATTACATATTGAATATTCCAAAATAAAATATCTGTACACACACTCTTTTGATAATAAAAGATTTAGAATCATGTGCATATTGTATTCATTTGTTCATGAATTACAAACTGATCGCAAAAAATTAAATTACCTAATTATACATTCAATATGTATTTTTAATAATAAAAATAAAATGTTTTCTTTTATGAAAATATACTAACAATTTACTTTTGAATATTTTGCACCACTAAAAATTTGTATACTCCAAGTTATAGAAGCAAATAATATGAAAATTTTGAGCAAAATTTTATATTTATTCTAATAATTTTTATGATCAATAGAGCATGGAGTGTAATAAACGTGGATCTTCCGCAATTTGATCAACAACTCGATCGACAAAACAGTGAAAGAAATCTTGATCGTGGCGCCACTTACCTGACATCGTCCTGCTCTACTGACAAAGAAACATCCTAGAATTGTTCAAAAATATTGTTTCAAAATATCTGAAAAATTCTATCTAATTTTATTTTCGACAGCTTGAAAAATGTACTGAAAAGGAAACTATATCAATGTTAATTAAAAATAGCATGGAAATTCCATCAAATACTTTTTTCAATATTAAAACATACGGAAATAACCGTAAAAATTAATGCGTTAATATTAAAAGATTCATTCATAAAACAACTATGCAAATTTTACAAAAATTCATTGAAAAATGGAAATCATATTCTTATAAATCACTGGAAGTATCAGTTAAGGAATCAAGGTCAATTGGAACATAGATATATGCAAGGGCAATAACTTTGCATAGACATTCAGAATACCTCTTCTTACACATGTACGTAAATACACGTAATTTTATAATTAAGTCTTATTGTCAAATACAATGCTTATACTTAATTCTTACACAGTAATATTGGACATAATGTGCGAAGATCGTAACATGTGTACTTGGCTCTTATTTTAACATGTGCGTATGTATACGTGCGCGTGGTTATATACATTCCAAGGTTTCGGTGCAACAATTACATGCCGGCAAGATCTATGCATCGATTAAGACTATTCGAAAAATTGGAATCATTAGAAGACTCTTATTTCTGTCAAGCATCCAGTAAAAATGATATACGATGGATGATCAATACGAATAAGATAAGATATTTGATACCAATTCATATCGAGTATACGAAGTCAACAACATATGAATATGTTATGTATATTTTTAGAGTTTAACAGCCCGTATTTATCTAATAAACTCGTTAATCGTCGACTCTTTATCCATAAACATTTAAGTACTAGTAAAAATTCACTTTTAAAGATTGCACTATCAAGAAGCAACGTGCGCTTTTGCCACAAAAAAAGTGCATCTCGTGTCGAGTGAATCCCATTGCACGAAAAATTATTTGTTTGCGCGGACAATTATCGTTAAGTCATCTTCCAGCATCTGATCGTTACACCCTACCCTAATGCACGATAGCCTAATATTTACAGAAGCCGGTATAATGATTAGAGTTTTTCAGATCCTACGAAACAAGAAGAGATCCTAAAAACAAGAACAAGAAACGAAAGAAAGAGAATCCGCATGTTTCGCGCTTGTCGCATTTGTAACCGACGAACGAGAGCATCACAATGTTGTCCGAAACCCTGTCTCCTAAATGTCGCATTTATTCGTTTTCCTATTGATCTTAGTCGCAATCTTAATCACAAATCGGCCATTTTGCGAGCGATATAATTAGCAGTTTCAGGAATTCCGCTGGAAATAGTAACCGTCATCGAGACAGTGAGTTGTCCGAAATAATTTTCTGAACAATTTTTAAGCTGCCTCTTCTTTCCAATTTCGTTTTCGTCAATGCTAAAACTATGCCGATCGCAAAATAAGCGTATCGCACGTTACCGATGCTCATATTATCAAATGAATTACTATACGGCACATCTGAGATTTTTAAATACACGCAGAAGCCTTACGAAATATCATTAGAATAAAAAACGATCTGGAATGTAATTTCTATTGTCTGTCGTATCTCTCATTCCAAAACACACATTCGCATCAACGTTGTTGTGACATAAACTGCTTTTCCCTACGCTTGCAAAACAGAAATCACGCAGCAAGATTTCGATGTATCACACTCTCGCATAAGAAAACTGATTATTGGAAAATGCTCGTCAAACTGATCACAGATACATTACGATACTCGCACCTAATTGTAATACATGTACCTGATATTACGCTCTTAATTAGGCATATGTAAGATGCCAAAAAATGTCAATAGTTTTACAACGATTGATCTTCTGGCGCAGTCTCCTTTTTGCTTAATTTATACGTTGAGCATTCCCTGTTCGAAGTGAGATACACCGTACGCCTGTGTAAAATTCGCTCTGGCTTAAATTATTTTTCTTTTAAACCTGACATTCGAGCCAATCGAGAATTGCATCAATGTTTTCTATTCTTCAATTACGAGCGTCGAAGTCAATCAGAGTCTCGCAAGGCAGAATTCTGTCCGTCATTCACCGCTCACTTTGTTATTATCGCGCGATCGACGCTTTTTTTTTTAATGCAAGAATATATCACTTGCAAATGCGGTATTTTCGTTCACCAAACTCTCTGCTTCGCGCGCGATCGGGCGCCTCGTTATTATACTTTCACTCGGATAAGCCACTGAATGACATAACGGTCTACGCGCACCAGATGCAATTAGTACAAAGTAACAGGTACGTGCGTATGTGCATACACGTGGTTTTAACGTTATTAGCCGCTCTTGCTACGGTTGTTATTTTCGTGATATATTACGACGGCCTGTCGGTCGGAGAATCGTGTTCTCCAACCAAATCGTTCGCACGTAGAATAAATTCGTATGGAGCTTAATGGTAGGTAATGACGACACGAAAGAGACTTGTCGTTTTAACAGGAAGCATTCGACGGTGCCATAAATTTATAAAAGAGCGCTGATTAAATTTTAAATATATATCGATTAATATTTTCGAAACAAATGATGACAAAATAAGAATAATTAATTTTAATGAAATAAATATTTTAAAGATTTTTAAGGTGTTACGTGCAAAATTGGAAGAAAAAGAAATTATAGATCCATTTGTTTTCTACAATAGGAAAATTTAATTTGTAAAATATTCTGTATCGTTGTAAATATCTGGTTTCTAAGTCAGTTTCTAATTTTCGATAACAGTCTTTGTATATTTCAATCAATTAAAAAAATCTGGATGTTGTTAGAATTACAATCCAGACGATAAGGTTCGTTCACTAAGCTGTATGTGAATTTATGCAAAAAGGCACAATCCATACTTATATATCTCGGAAACGCGACGCCTGCGCACACTCAACAGGTGAATGCATAACGACGACAACGATAGCGATAATTGAACGTTGCGCAACGTGTCGTCGTAATATTTAGCAACGAGAGTCTCGAGTTATGTACCCAACTTTTCTCGGCGAGAAGCGCCGAGTAGAAGCGAAGACGGAATCCCGAGAGGCGGGATTCTCTCTCTCGTTGCCATTGTAACGCGACATTCTTGCTCCGTCGATTACGCAATGCCGAGACTCCACATTCGACGAGTTTATCGAACACACACGTCACGAGAACGCGAGTTATAAATTTCAGAACGCTCGTACCTGTTTGTCGAGCCACTGTTATCGTCGCTCTCTGATAATACTCGCCCCGAGAAAGCCGCACGTGCTTAATTGATTTCGTTCCGTTCCGAAATGGGCATTTTGTGCGAAGAAATATTTCGGAACGTGTTCATTCGTAAACGTTTTCGTTACGGACGTAGCACATTTCGAGTATGTTCGTTATATTAAATTTTTTGTACTCGGCGATATGTCGCATGGAACAAAGATTACTATCGAATCACTTTGTGTTGCTATTCTCTTACATTTAATTACCTTTGAGTCCCAGTTTTTTGTTGCATCTTTACTACTATTGTTTTCTTCTACCGTATATGACGCGTGTAAGAATGCATTTAATTGCTGGCACATGGGTTTTCCCACAGGACATGTGACAATAAACGACCGTGGCAGTCGTTAAATCGGTAGCTATAATTAAAGAAAAAGAAATGCGAAAACGAGGAATGAGACGAGGAAGAAAAGCGAAAATCGCATGGCTAGAAATAATGCGTAACTTTTTCAAAAATTTAATTTTATCTCCCCTTTTTATATTGCACTCGAAACCTCGAATTGTTTTTAAATTTCAAGAATAAAATGATTAAATGAAAAACGTTTGTCCTGGCTGCTATTAAATGCATCGATAAGACATGCAACATCATTGTACTAATCACGAGGCAATATTCATATCCTATCACCTGAGATAACTAGATCGTTAAGCTGGCAATTAAATCAGCAATTAACTACAGCGGAGTTGGATTGGTCCGATTAGTCACTAACACTATACGTTTATCGGGTATGATACCGTTTCTTATCGGAAAAATACTTGATCGGAGAGTGAACTCTCCGATCAAGATTATCTCTTACTAGCCCTTTTAAAAACAAAATCACGTCGCGAATTGTTCGATATTATCTCATTGGAGCACTAATAAAAATAATCAAATGTGAGAAACGTGTTTCGGAGAACCAAAAAAAATTTAGGAACTTTTGCAATTGACTTGTATACTAGCTTGATTATGTGCTACACGTCGAATTGTCAGTACTATTCAGACAATAATTACTGATTCAATAATTGAATTATTGAATCAGCATCGCAATTATTCATTGTAATGAAAAATATTTAATCGCGAAATGCAACCGTTGTTATGCCCACATTAATCTTAGTGCTCCAATTAACTGCGTTAAGTACCGAATCGGGCCTGAGCAAAATATATACGAGGTATGACGCATCGTAATTTGTAAAATTCACGGATGTTCAATTCCTGCATCGATCCGCCCGGTGTTGCAACGCGCAACGTAAAAGAACGACTCGCGTCCTGAATTCGATAACGGAGATTAACCGAGACTCGTCCGACGTCTGGCCTGTACTTTCTCCCAGATCGCTCCGTCCTTGGACCGCACGACGGGCGACCGACTGATTTCATAGACCTGTTGCAGCGCGCACGCGAGGAACGTCCGTCCTTGCGAGTCCTTACAGCCGTGCCGCGACTACGAACCGAAATCACGAATCCTTCTCCCTCCCCGAATGCAACGTCGAAATTGACGTCCACGGTTTTGCAACCGGCCGTTTGGCCGACTCACGCGAATATTATCTACGCTTCGCGCACGATTATCGGAAGATTCCGCGCGCGTCGAATTCTCCGCGTGTCGACATCAAACTCGTCCTGGCAACCGTGTAATCTCCATTACACAGCCTTAACCGAGAGCGACTGCAATAAATCGAACGGTAAGTCGTATACTGATTAACGTTCGCGAAATAAAAGACAGGTGTTTAAGATATCTGGAGTTTCTTTTTGAATAACTGAATGTTTGTTATAATTCTTTAAAATTTACGAACGCTAAGCTGTCTTCCTATGATTTATTGAACACGCTCCGCGATTAATTAAACATTTGATCTGTTGGTCAATAAAATGTCGAGGCATCGAGAAATAATATTCGAGAAATAAATTTCCAATTTGTCAATACGCATTAAGGAAATATTTATCAGAGGTTATCTCTCATTTGCGCGCGATTGGGAATTAGAAACCGTCCTCAGCCGGCGAAGAATTCGCATGATCAACGTAACGTTCGAGACGATTACTACATCAGGAGACGGCTATCAATTCTCGCCGGAGAAAGTCGTGGGAAGAAGAGGCGAACGGATCTCCCGAATTTTACGGACGAGACGGTGCTTAGAATTTAACATGACGACACCGTGGATAATCAAGTCGAAAGAGTGAGATTTAATTATTCATTAATCAGGAAGCGCGTTGTAATTAATTACAACAGGAACATCTTTAAGATTAAATTATTACTTCAAAAAAAAAATTATATTCTCGGGCTACCACGTAACTTGTAATAAGTTGTACAAAGTATTAACGAAAAAAGTGACAAAATTGTGTAAATTGTGTTTCGTTAAAAATAACTCTCTTCGTATTTCATAGTTCTATTATTAAATGTTGATAGACCGGTGACTCGAAATCTGTCGACTTCCGGCGCGGAAGCGACAGAGATTGCACATGTAAGTTCGCCTTCAAAAACTACAAATAAGTAATGTAAACTAAGAATTAACAATATAGGGTACAACATTACCTCCTTTCGTTATCCGAATACACTTCGCAGCACCCTTTGCGCTGCAAATAAATGTATGTATATTACGATATCGATGTCAATGCTCAGTGTCCACGATAATCTAAACAATCGTGTTTTTATTATAACGACAACAATTTGATCGATTACAACAAAATGCATTACATCGTAGGAAGGGAACCATCGTCGTCGTCGTCATCGTCGCCGAGCGCTCGCCGGCGGCGATAACGATGGAGAAGGAAGAAATAAAGGAAGAAAGGAGTGAAGGATTACCGACGTCACAAGAGAGGCACGAGGATGCGTCTACAGTTTCTGCACGATGTCGAATTTGTCCTTGAAGCCGATCGACTCTTTCTTCGGGTCGTATTTTTTGCGCTGCGCCAGCATCTCCCTGAGCTCCTTCGCGCTCATCGTCAAGTTCAGGCCCTGGGATCGAGGTTCGCTGTTGTTCGCGCCATCCCCGACGCCCACGGTGCCGTTGCCCGTACCGTGCACGTGGTTCATGCTGCCGTTGCCATTTTCTCGCATGTTAGACTCTTTGCCGTCGGCCGTCGTCTGCGCGACGGTGGTACTATCGCTGTGCGCCGTGTCGTTGGAGTCGATAGACTTCTGCGTGTTCTGAAACAAAAAGAGAACAAGGATACACGTATTATTGAAGGAAAATAGGACTGTTATTCAATAAAGGATAATATGCGGGAACAATCGACTTAAAATTGACCGGACAATCCATCATTAAATAATAATGCGCAAGAAAAGTAGGGCATCTTACATATATATACGATTCATATATAAATAACATAATATATAAAATAAAAAAAGCAGCATGCACACAGAAATATCGGTATGCAAAGTAATGTTGGTCAGCAAATATAAGTAGATACGGAAGTTATATATGCAGCTTGGATACACTGGATTTCATTACGTATATATGTATAATTTATATAATTTGATTATTAACAGAACTTTTTTAATGGCTTCGCATGGCTATAATTTACTGGAATAGTATCCAGATAAAGATCGCTCGCTCTACGTCCGCATTACGGAGGCAGAAACGGAACGAGACGAGATATTTCTTTTAGGCCGAATGACACTGCGGCTTTTTTGACGCTTCGTCCGTGTTGGTGCGCAACCTTCTGCAGCGCGCAGACAAAAACTGCACGCCGCGGCCGCGGCCGCGTAATACGGTTGGATTCACAAATGCCTACTGTAGAGATTTAACGAGACACGAGTTTCCGCCCGGGTATTTCGCGATTGTATCGCGGCGCTTCTCGGCCAATATCGCGCACCCGACCGAGTGCACGCGAGATACACGGATAAAGATCGCTGCCCGCGGAGGAGATACTTATAATGACCTTGGATCCTGATGCAACTCTGAACGGTACTTAAAGGAATTCCATTACTTGGCGTCATGCACGACGATGGAGAGAGAACCGGTTTTCCCCGTGCCGCCGCGAACCGTTTAAATCCCTTCGAAATAATGTTAGTCGGCTATCGCTACAGCGGCCGCTACAGTCCTACATACTGAATTTCACGTACGACTGGCTTTCAGTGCTCCGAATTATCGCATATATAGCCGCATGTGGCTATTTATTTCGCCGCGATACGAAACTACACGTATCCTTTTGCTTTCCCCGCGGTAATTGTGTCCCGATAATCGAACGCGTAATTAAAGTAATACGGTGCAACAACTAGCCACTGGACAAGGTATATAACGGTACGATTAGTTATAGATAGCGAAATTTCGTTGTACAAAACTAGCAGTAAAAGAGAATTCTTCCCGCTACAATAAATTTCCCTCTATTTATTTAGAATCAATTTTTAATGTAATAAATGAAAACTCGATATAATAAAATACTGAAATATCCTATGTACATTAAATGTGCCTTTAGGATCAATTTCATTGGCGAATTGCAAAAATTTTCCAAATTCTCTTTCATTCGATATAAAAATGACATCGTTAAATATTATTAGAAATCGAGATTAAGATGAAGAACAAGGCCGAGTCACAATTGCGTTTTGTCACGATTCTGCACAGAGACTGGACTTTACGCGACGTTATCGCAATATCTTCTGTATCTTCGTTCACGGTGACTTTCGCGCATATTGCACACGACGTTTTTATTCCGCTGTTGTTGACGCAACGGCCCTATACCATAAAACGGGTATCTGTGCCATGAGACAGCGACGACCATGAAACGCTTCGCGCGCGAGCGAGATTTTTCCTTTTGTTAACTCGATCGGAACGTACCCACAATTCTGTCACAGAGAATTTCAAAACCGCAGAATCAGGCTTCGAAGTCTTCAAAGTCGCATCTCTCGATTGCACATCGAGGGATACGACGTTAACGCACACCGACGTTAATGTTTTATTCTCTTATCCAAATATCAAATTCATTTTTTAAGATTATTAATAAATGTGGAAATTCGCGTATTTTACATCTCTCTCTCTCGGCTATAAATTCACCTGTGCTCTTTAGGGCACAGCAACGTGTAATTTCTCGCACGCGTACGCTGACGCAAGAATAAAATCGCTAATCGAGGGGGGAAACTAGCAGCGCCGCATATCGCGCTTCAAACAAGCGTTTATCGTCGGGTTACGCAGACAAGTATTTAATTATATCTATGTGATCATGGTGCAATGCTCGTTTTCCTTCTTGGAAGGGGAATCCCCGTTATCTACATACGTATTCAGACGAGACGTGCACGGGTTTTTTGGCACGGTTTTCCTCTAAAAACGTTCTTAGAATGAGACACGGAAATGGAATAAGATCGAATAACGGAATTCGAGGTATCACCCTCATTGTTGTTACATTAAATTTTCACGACTTATGTAATAAATGAGTGAGAGCTTAAAAAAAAAACATAATTATATCTTTTGGAAAAAGAATGATTGACAAAGAAATAAATTTTGCATGGTGTATTTCAAATGCTCATTAAGATTAAACTCGCGAATAGCTTATCACACTAAGAAAAAAGGCGACAAATTTACATTGGAATATGGCACACTATTTTGCATTTGTGTTAGTCGCGTTACGCAAAAGAGGCAGGAAATGTCCTATTTCGGCATGGGAAACGCGGGATGGCTATTAATTGTATCGGGAGTACAATATCGCGATTCGCAATTGTACACAGACTTCCTCGAATCCTCTATTATGCAATCGATCCGCGCACGTCATTCGCAAAAATTCTATTAACAAGATGACGTGTAACAAACAATACTTAAAGAAGAATGTTTAATTAAATATTCTCTAATACACGTAAAAATTTGGTTTTTAGAATTTTTGCAGACAGCAAGTAATCATTTTTTATTAAATTAATCTCAAGATAATTTAAATTCTTTCGTTAAAATTTCATGAAGAATTTACGTATTGCTGAAAGAATCTCGGTCGCATACATTATTATAACTGCCTACGATAGGGAAGAATCTCTCGATCGTCTGCCTCCCACACGTTCCATTATCATAACTAGTATGTTAACGTCATAGAAAACGAAGTTCCGTCACCCATTCCACGGTTTACATATTCATAACTTTACCTAGATAGAGAGTAATTACCTTGCAACGATGTCTTTAGCACGATAAATCACTTGAAAATTACTTTCTTTTTATTTATCTGTAAATTCAATACTTAACAAAATTACATTTCTAAAAATATATTCATAAAGATTTTTTTCATTGAAATAGCTACATATTTTATAAACTCCGTAAATGTAAACTCCTTCAAATATTATAATTTAATTGTCCTTTTTTTTAATTATTAATTAAAAACGACACTCTTTCTCTACTATTAAAAAGCGTTATTTTTTCCTAAGTATGTAAATCAAATCTAAACGTAATATGACCGTGATGCGGGCAATCACGTCTCGACGGATCGACTTGAACGCGGAATTTATGTAACGTCGTAAAAATCACCGGAAGTGGAAACTCGTCGGAGAGAGGGACAGCGATCTTTCTGATCGAAAGAAAGTGTGCGCGCATTTACTCGATGCTCTCGTAAAAAATATTCGAATCGCGAATCTCGCGGAAATTGATAATGGGGTCGTAAAACGCGTCAGCGCGTCCTCCAAAAACGCGACTTCCTGCGATTAATAGCGTAATGACTTGCATCCGAGAGCCGCGCATTGTTGCTGGCGCAGGTGCACCGATAACCGCCTGAGCAAACAACAGACAGATGTATCCGAGCGCGTATAACTCTTAGTCAGAACGCAAGGTAGTACAATTTTCAAGAGTTTATTGAAAAAGGAGATGCGCGAACGTCGTGAGAAAAACATAAAATTGGAGAAATCGTAAAACCTGAAATTTTTTTACCTGAAATTATCTTATACTTGACCGACAACACCTATCGTTCTAGAAATATCCTCTTCAAACTGTAAACAACTTTTAAATTGCATTTCTGATATAGTACTCTGCGTACGGACATGGAAAAGATATTGGCCATTTGCGTCGTAAGATGTTGTAATTTATTCCGCAAAAAAGAGCGAGCCATCACGACTTTTCGTATGCGAGCTCTCCGCGGCAAGCATAGAATGACTCATTCCCTACCGCATGGCACGATAAGACACGCATAACTACCATGAATTCGTTCCATTCGAGTGATCCTTTTCCTCCTTGAGCGCAGCTCTGCTGCTATTATTGTATCGCATATCAAGAACGGGGATTTTTGCATGAAACTGAGAGTTATTAAAATGATCTTCCCGCTCGAAAATATTTGCGTCCGTTTCGTAATCGTGTCATAAAGAAATAAATTATTTGAAAAATTACTTGTCGAAGCTCTATTCTAAAAACTAACTAAAAACATGTAAATTAAAAAATTAACTAAAAACAACACTAAAAGCGTTGTTATCTATCGCCAACTGATAAGTATATAAAATTAAACGCGACTTTATACCTTTATCGTCGCGACCCTGGGACACAATCACGTAATCGACATGCAAGAATTATAAAACGATAGATATGTCAGATTTATTAGCGGCGCCGGATAAGATTAAGCACGCCTCGAAACTCGATCGTCAAACGAGCGAGTTTTCGCATTCAAATCGCCGAGATTTTCACGACTGGCCACCGGAATCGAGTGGGATGTTACGAGGGACACGAGAGAAAGCATCGTAAAAGCATTGTCGAGACGAGATTGTAACAATCGCGGAGGCTATGATAACGATATCAACGAGAACGAGAGATAGGGGAGATACTGGAAGAGGCGATGACTTGGGCGAGAGAAAAGGGGAGGAAAAGCCTATGGAACGAACTTCATCAGTTTCGCGTCTTCTCGTATTCTCACATAAATACAGGGAGATCGTTACAAGTCGTTTCGTAATTTTGTCGCTTAATTAGAGAGAAAGGTAGTTCATATATAAATAATCTATTTAGCACTTGCATCATTTGGAACATCAGCCTGAATATTAATGCTATTTTATATATTATCTCACGTGTTAAAATATATAATTAGACTTTTAGATAGATAAATGTTCCGCATTAGATAAATATTAATTAGTCAATATTATGCAAGTTTTTCTAATGTCTTGTATAACTAAACTTCCAACTTCTAATTTAATTTTTATCAAACATTTCCTGAATATATTCTTCTGTGCAATATTTATTTGTTTACGACTCTCGCAGATAAAGTAGCAATTCAAAGATTTTATCGACAATATTTTTACAAATTGACTATTCTTTGCACGCGTAATTCAAGATGGATATAAATACCTTTAAAATGAAGGTTTAAATTCCGATGACGTATACTTGAAATTAGCCAACGCTTTCTCTATTATCTTTTTATGTATCCCCTTTACACTGCAATCTTGCCAATTCTCACCGACAAGACGAAATCCCCGAGCGACGTTCAAGGGTTAAACGAAGTGGATAAACTGGCGGCTCACGAGCGTCCGCCTCTATATAAATGAATCATTATCTGGACAACGACGCGTATGTAAGCGGGATATTAATAACACACACGTCGTTACTTTCGTCTCCATCTGCAAACCGAAACATCGCGAGTCGCGAATTTAAGATAGCGACTAAAAAAGTTGAATTCAGTTTTTTTTTAATCCTGGAATCAAGTGTGACGATGATCTAATCCTATCCATATTGCAATATACTTGAAATGCATTAAACAAGGAAAATATGTTTGTCAAAATATTTCTCGTCGACAGAAATTAATTCATCTCAATTTCCATATTTTTTACAATAATAGAAATTTTACGAGAATTTATTACTGAATTTAATGTCTTTTTATTAAGAATATAAAAAAAAATAGACTTTTAAAATATAATAACCATGATAGATATATTTTTTTAGAGCGCACTCTTTTCTTATAATAAAGCATTAATTTTCTTCGAAAAAAATAAAACTTTATTCTCGACTGCTCGAATATTCTTTAATTGAAGTGATTTATCCAAAAATAGTAAAAAATAAAATGCTTTTAGCGTTTTTTTCGCTGTCAGTCATTACACGCGATCGGAAGCAGGAAATATCAAACGGTAATTTTTATTGTCGTGTATAGGTCGAGAGTCCGTCCGTTGGCACGTGCAAATCAGCAAAGCTTCCGCTTATTCAGCATGATTCAATCACATTTCATTCATCCCCGTGGTACGATTACATTCGTGAATACTCTTGTGACTACGAGAAGCATGATGCCGACTCGTGATGGCGTTTTAAGCACGTGCCGAGATGATATAATCGCTTGCTATTTCAAGACATGGCGATAACATAAGAAATGCTGCATAATGATACGACGATTCAAGTTAATAATATTTAAGAATCATCAGTAAATACACGCGAAAGACGAACTTCTTTTCGATTACAAAATAGAAGTAAAGAAACGCGAAATTTAAAAATATTCTATTAATATCAAAATAGCATATTAAGTTATATCCATTTTAATATCAAAATGATAATTATATCATGTGGCTATCAATTAGTAATGAAAATTGATAATGAAGGACAAAACATTTCTCAATGCGTAGGAATGGTGCTCCATCGTTTCGTACGTTTCATCAATTGAACCCGACTCGTATTTCAGAGAACGCGATAGGGGTTATTCACATTCCTCTCGCGTAATAAACACGCGCTTGCGACACGCGAGAATGCATACGTACCTACGCGACACATCACCCGCTAATTAAAACTGATGCGATAAATTGCGAACGCGTTGAAACTAATGCTTCGACAGATCAGCTAGATGCTACTCTCGATCGTGATATACTTTGTATTTCATAATACGATGTAACATACATACTATATTCTATAATTTCTACAATTTTATACATATACTAAAATTTCAATTCGTTCCATATTATTATTAATTGCTGCCTAATTGAAAGTTCAAATGATAATTTACTCTGCACGCAACTTATAACACAAAATAAGCGACAGCTAATGTTAGCAACTTATAACGAGAACAACGAATGTAATTCAATGGCCTAGAAATAAAAGAAAGGATATGTCGCGAATACAGAAACATACGTCCTTCGGTAATTCGTTCTTCCACCTCCAAGTCGTACAATCAATTGTCCTCGTTTTAAGATACATATCGTAATGCGCTCTAAACGCAATTTCATTATCTTTGAGGAAAAAATCGAGAAAAGATCGATAAGGAAAATTTTCTAGGAGGAAGACGCTGCTCTAACGTTTTACGTACATTTTATACGCGACGAATCTCCTTCGCATTTGTGCCTATTGCTCCGGGATCCGAGCAAATACAGATGTTACTAACGATATGGAGGCATCATCGAGTTCAGGTAGGCGTTTACTTGAGTACTCACGTAAGCGCGGTGTTGTAATAAGCGCAACAATCGTTGCTGATAACAACACAAAAAGATGGCGATGGTAACTCGGCGCAAATGCCGACATATTTACCGAGTGGCAATTTATGTCAATTAACCCCTTTGTCCCTAATTAAAGTTTTAGTGGAATTAATAGGAAACACGAGACAGAGTATTACGAGTAATGTTACTTGATTTTAATGATAAATTCTCATTAGAAATAAAAAAAAGTCTTCTAATCCTTTGGGGGATTCACAGAGAAATATTGGATGATGCAAGTGAATTATGGTACAAGGAAGGCATAACGTTAAAGATAATTATTTCTGCAAAAACAGGATGAAAATACACCTTGTAAATGATGATTTATGAGAAATAGTCGTAATGACGTCGTGCAATCTGTATTAAAATTTTTTTATCTGCGCACATTTTAGCCTTGGCTAAAGATGCGCAACAGCTTTAATGACATCAATAAATAATGTCTTCAATAAATCGAGCTGCATATATAAATTGAAAATCATAGTAAATTTTTATTTTAATAAATTTATATGCACAGATAAACATACCCATTTGTAACCGACACTAAATTATGACCAAATATTATGTGATTAATAATTCAGTCAATTATCTTATTAATATTAAAAAACATGTTAGAAATCAGAATTATGAAAAAAATATATTATCATATTCCAAAAATTTTCAATAACTTCTAATTTTCTTTCGCGAAGTTGTTTACTATGATTAACTTGAATTACCATAATTCTTTATCTTTCTTTCGATCGAGGCCGCATCTTTCTGCATAACTGATAATAATGAAAGAGACGTGACGCGTCGGTGAGAAATCAGCGCAAGATAATCGCACGGCACGATTGGTGAAGAGAAAAAAAATCGCGATTTCTCGTTTTATTAGTCAGCTGACAGTGCGAGCAAAGAGACGCGTCATCGCCGATGAGATCGCCGAGAGAGGATACACCGATGGGAAAATGGAGGTAGACGTGTCGTTACGACGCTTGCGCAACCGTTTCCCTGAAAAAGGATTTTGACGATCCGACATTAAATCATTTCCTGCCTCGCGTCATTACCTTTACTCGATAATCCCGGTAAAAGCGCGACTCCAATACTCGCATTTCTTATCGTCGTAATGTCATGATTACCGTGGTGCAAATCGCGGTAGAACCGATTACAATCATAAAAATATTTATGAACCTGATCTCCGCGCGATCGTAAATATCAAACAAGTATCGCCGTACGCCCGTGCGCAAATTAAATTCATGTGAGATAAATATTAATATTCGAGATTGTAAAGTTCGTCGTACACACAAATGCGAATTAAAGCAAGTGATATCGCATGAAATAAAATATAAATTTTGTACAATATTGTGCACACGTGCCGAATTTAACGACACATTACAGATAATAAGTAATCTACCAAAATAAAAACATGGAATATGTTAATAAATTTTACAGTTAATACTGTACATAAATTGTTATATATTTAATATTGATTTTCATATTATTGTAAGCTTGTCAAGGAGGGAAAGCAAGAGCAAATCTCTTTTGTGCCTTGCTATACGTCGAATTTCTATTCCGACTACTTTTACTGCAACACATCGATCATCGAAATGGCTAAAAGAACAGAGCGACGGCAAGACTGTTCCGCGGAGAAATAACTAATTACGACACGATGACGTGTGTACATTCAATAGCGCGCACCTGCTTGTATTTTATAAAAGCCTGTACAAAACCTGAATGTGCATGCTACAGTGTAAAAAATAATAATACGGTGGACACGATGTTTAACGAGTAATTATCAGCTCCGGCAAAACTGTCCAAAATAAGCGTATAAATATACAAAAATAGATAAAATAAACGTATAAATATACAAAAATAAATAAAATAAATGAGCAAAAAAAATTATAAATTTTCTCACATTATCAAAAAGTAATTTGTTTTTTTTCAAAATTTTACTAAAGTGCAATATCTCGTTCGGCGTAATAATATGTCTAATCGCATAATGTGCCTTGTTATTAGACAGCTGTTAAGATTATCGTCGATATTCAATAGCGGTGGTGCACGCGTCGCATGCGTGCGAGGCACTTTCTAACGTGGACGTAAACACGAGAGTAGCAGCAGCAACAGCAGCAGCGGCGGCGGCGACGAATTCAACAGGTGGACCTGTGGCGCGACTCGGATAAATTCCATGCGAATGCCTCGGATTCCTTTGATACAGGGAGCGTCGTCTCCCGGGACTTTCGCGGCCGAAGAAAATGCCGATTAACCGATGCGTTTGCCTTAACACGCGCTAACCACTTTTCTCTCCTCTCTTTAATTTATGAAATAAATCTGCATATTTTTCACCTCCTCTTCACCGGAGAGTAAGATAAGAATATATAAGTAACGGGATGCGACTTCCACAAAAGGAAACAAATTGTTGCTTTATTTCTAATCTTCATTATCAAAGATAAGAAAAGTATGTTCGGAATTTTCTGTTCGTTTCTATTCACCATTATATATAAATCTGGATCGGTTTGCAAGATAAGAATGGCATGTTATCTACTCGATTTCCTCGTCCGCAATACCATTTTACTTCCGCGCGTCCGTATTTCCAATTCTCGCAATTTTGAATGCACATGCATTTATATTTATTCAAAGAAATCGCCCAAAATTTGCAAACGAGCCGTTCAATGCCACTCGTTACTCTCATTATTCGAATTTCATAATTTTCTGTGTACCGATACACCGCTGTGCAGCATATTTATTCCGTCTCTTGTTAATAATAATTATTACCATTAACAAGATCTCACTCTTGTGCAAGGATCTTAAGAATCTTCCATTATACACGCATCATCAAAGTAAAAACAACTTATTTTTCAACATTGTGCATACATATTCCGCGACAACAGATCCATTCAGGCAAATATTAATCAATCCTGAGACAACGTTAAATTGCACATCAAGTGATTTACTTTGTTAAAAATGCTTGAAACATAGACACGTTTGAGTAAACGTTTTGTTGTCGGTACACTACTTTATGCATTGTTTCATCCGTTTGAGTACTTGTGTACTGAGCCTGTATAAACCGGCTGTAATTTTCCGTTGGAAAGAAAAACATTATGCAACGGAAACGGCGAGAAAATTCCGAATATTCGAGAGGCAGCGACAGGTTGACGACGAATTATATTCATATCGATTGATCCGCAAAGTTATCCGTACGCGTATAATTAAATATCACTCGCAGGTCGCGATTAAATAAAGGCAATTCATTCTGACGCGTCAAATTTACATGTAGCTATGCACATTCTGATTTAATAAAGGATTCATTTCTAAGACTATTATATACTCTTGTGTGACACTGCCTCAACTTTAGAACGACACATTTAAAAGCCTGTGACACGCGACAGAGAAAAAACGCATGATTGATGCTCCGAAACTTAACGATCAACGGTCACAATACTAGGGAAAAAAAACAAAAAACGAGAAGCGCACTTACCTCGTCGACGGAGCAGTTACTGCCATCGGAACGATCCTCCACGCTGTTGGGATTCCTCTCCGGCGTCTTGATCACTTTGATGTTCAGCATGGTCCCCTTGATGACGATGTTGTTCTCCCTGAAGTAATCGTCGGCCTCCTGGTCGACCACCAGCAACTTGGTCTCGTTGGCGAACGCCTTGATGCGCTCGACCACCTGGTTGTGAGTCTCGTTCGCGATGTCGATCTCGTTAACCTCGATTATCCGGTCGCCCTGGCGAAGACCGGCCGCCTGGCTCGGCGATCCCTCGTCCACCTTGCCGATGAACTGGCCGTTCTTGCCTTTCTGCGCGTGCAGATTGAAGCCGTAACCGTTGAAATCGTCCCACTTGACGATGTGGCAGAGCCGGGCGCACGGCGCCTTATCGTCCTTGAATGAAGACATCGCGTCACGTCGGTCTCACTTTCGACGGAGGCAAAGGAGGAGTAAACGTTAACACGAGTACGTATCGTCGGACAACACCACTGCCGCACCACTGCACTGAAGAACGCGCGAAGCCGCGAGAGTCACACGCGAACCGAAACGAGACGAGACGAGACGAGGATAATACGGGCCGGAGCACCGCAAGGCGCGAGGTAGCAGCAAACAGACACGACGCTAGGCCCGTTCAGCCCACGGCCGGAGTACGTATGCGAAGGACGTAGGCAGCCACGAGCGCGCGCGGTGGCGGCGGTTGCGCGACGAGCGGTGCCTGGTGGGGATACGCGCGGCGAGGCGGCCGGGTGGCGCGACCGGTGACGTCACTAGATGGCGCGCGCACCTGCCGCCCTCCACCTCACCTTGCCGCTACGGCCATGTATGTACCAGGCAATACACGGCGGAAGAATTACCGAAAATTTTCGACGAATTTTTTCGCTCTCTCTCTCTCTCTAGCTTATCGTTATTCACGTTCTTCGTTTCTTCTGAATAGCTTATCGGAATGAATATTTCCTTTCTATCCTTACGGTAAAATTTGAATTGCGCGAGGTGCTCCGTTTTCGTCGATCGCGCGCCTTTTCGCAATTGATTCTCACTTCACAAGTTCATCGCGCAAAGTTTGTTTAACACGATCACACGCGATTTACGTGTATCACTCGAAAATTGGATCCGTCGACGTATTTCTCCGAGCACGATTGAGAAGGAATCCAAGCGATATACAGAACGAATTACCGAAGCAGGAACGATCCGAGTAGAATCGTCGACTGTCGCTTGTAGACTGGTCACAATGGTTACCTCTCACGGCAGGTGTGCAAAGCTCTGCGCACTACATCGTGCGTCGGTCACTAAAAGAAATTTAAAATTTTAATTTTCACGAGTTGCGATACAATTTCGAGAAATAAATAACAGACAAAATCAGAAAGCCAATTCCTGAATGCTTAATTTCTATACTGTCTTTTACGTATATTCGTTATGTATTTTGTTTGCTTTGAACATCTCTCTTTTATTTAAACGATGCAATGGATTATTATAATTCGCAGTATATGCTAATTTCATTAACATAATTAACATAATTAATTAAATTAACTTGCAATCCGCGTTACACGACTATAGAATTTGCATTTGATCGCGATGAAACGAGAGTAGATTAACGACCCGGAAAAAAATTTGTTATATAAAAACATATATAAATATATATAAACATGTATAAAAATATATAATTATATGTAATGAAAATATGTCCATGTATATTCATATATGTTTCTTTCATTTGTAAAATTATTCTTTAATACAAGAAAATGATAATAATAAAAAGGAAACAGAAAAAATAATTAAAAGAATAATTTTTACATTGTTTCTTTTACAAAAAATCAAGTTTGAAGAAATGAGAAAAATATATATGTTCATATATGATCATATATAAATGATTAAAAATATACATATATAATCATATATGAACAATTTTTTCTCATTTCATATAACTTGATTTTTTGTAAAAAAAACAATGCAAAAATTATTTTTTAAATTATTTTTTATGTTATTTATTTTCTTTTTATTATTATCATTTTTCTTATATCACACAATAATTTAACAAAGAAAAGAAACATATATGGATATGTATGAACATATAATTATGCATTCGCATATAATTATGTATAATTATATATTTTTCTATATGTTCGTATATATTTATATATGTTTTTACATAAAAAATTTTTTCTCGGGGAGCTTTATAGTTTCGATATTACAGTCGTTTTGTAAAATTGCGTTCAACAAATCTCAAGGCTCATCGTCATGCAGTTAACGCGGAAAGGCGATTAGATTTTTGTGTTGATTGCTCGCTCGGGCGATTTCCATGACACATAAAATTCCAAAGAGAGAAGAGAATCCGCGATAACTTATCGGCTGCAATAAACGGATCGCGTAAATTCGCGAGTTGTTTTGGCGCGATTAAAAATTGAATGTGACGATAAATCAATCTCGCTCTAACCATTTTCCATGTTGCTTAAAATCTGCCTTACTGACAATGAAACGCACCGGCGTTTTCTAATGCACAGTCACGTTTCTCCCAACGTGGCTGTTATGACTACTTAATTACTAACGTCGTCGATGAGTATATGCTGATTTGACGCTTTTTTTCCGCGAAACGCAGACAATCGAGTCGCGATGATGATCGTAATGCGGGGGCGTGATGCAATCGCGTCGGCGTAACACCGTCGATTTAAGCGGATTGCGGATTTACGCGATTGCATCACGATAAAAGGCGAGTTGTAAAACTCTCGCGGATCCATGATAAAACGGCGCGACAATAAAAGTGGGCGCGCCATCGCACAAAGGGAAGATTCCTTCGTTGCGAGACGCAATTAGACGTCAAAGAGTTACTGTTACATGGCCGTAAGCGTTCTTTTTCCAAACTTTATCGTGTTTTTTTTTCCGAACGTAAAAATACGCACGACGCAGCTTCGTGGCGATATCTATTCGACGAAAAAAATCGGCAAATTTGTTTTCGCGGATGTACTCGATCGGAGAAAAATATTTTATAATTTATAATTTTTAATTTGTAAAGATTATATTACACGCACGTTTTAATTATCATAAATTGAAAATTGGCTTACTAATGTCGATGAAAATGTACTGGCCATTTGATGCCGAAATTTTTTATTAAATAAATTACGAAACGAGACGAGCATAATGATATACACCACGGAAATTACGATGCAGCGTATCACCTCACCACTTCCGTTCTTTGGCAATCTTTGCGGGCAATCGCGCGGAATGTAATACAACCGCTTAGCTTTATAATCGTAAATCATCTCTGATTTCTCTGCAAATAGGAGGCGGACAAGCTTTTGGCTTTACATAATAAGGTTTATTAATCTAACGACATTGTCAAACGCAGAACAGTCGCTAGAGCAACCGTCTAAATTATTGCGTACTCGTATTACAAATTTAATCAAGATATAAAAGTCGCATAGAAATAAACACGTATTATATTCGGATATGCCGAAGAAGGCAATTAGACTGCAATCGTCAATTTTATGCAGAATTACGCTTTGACAATAGTTCCCTCAATTAAGTGAATTAATTTCGTGCAAACGTAATATGTACGACCATTTATTTGCAAAAAAAAAGATTCTTTTATTCGAGATCTTTTCATTAGTTCAGACTAGCAGCCTTTGATGAATATGAATTAACTCAAAGCATTTTTGAAGAAATTCATTATTATTTCCCTCCCTGAAATTCTAACAATAAGACAAATAATCTGAATTTTAACTAACAATAAGCATTATAAGTTAATAACCATTACATTTACGCATTTGCGTTAATATTGTTATTCTTGTTATTCATATCCCAAGGGTCAAGGGTTAATGCTGATTGTTATAATTATCGTTGTACTGTAACTATAAGAATCCGAGAGACGTGAAGACATTTCTCACGATGTGGCAGCGTAAGTTCTTATCGACGTGACGATCGCAGGCTGCGAACAGGTTAATTAACGCTTAGTTCAGGATACGGTTAATCAAATGTATAAGAGATGAATGGGAAATCCGGAATGAAGGCCAAAGCTACGCCATTAAAACCAATGTGCGTGCAGTACATATTTTAATGTTAGATTTATTGCTTCGACATATTCTCTTTATTGCGTACTCAAGACCAAAATGCAAACTAGTAAGTTAGCCAGAGAAGAATGTTACATTATAAAAATTGTAATCTTAATTTTTCAAAAATTAAACGCCACGACATATCTCATTGAAATATTCAATATCTAGCCTTCAATCGTCATTTAATTCATCTCAACGTTAAAAAAATTAACGACAGATTTTACGTAATGAACGGACCGATCAATCACAGTTCTGGATTTTTAAATTACATTATAGGAAAGACTCATGAAACTCACAAAAATACTCGATCTATTAGTCGAATTTTGCCGTAACTATATTAGGTTTTTCTTTATCGAACATTTTTCTAATCTTTCCTTTTTTTTTTCATTTGTATACCTGCTTCATTTTTTTATGCAGAAAATATAACGTCTTGCTACAATGAATGGAAGCATTTCTACATTTTCTACTCGCCGCCGGCGCCCGCGCCGTGAAAATAGCCGCGCAATGGGTCCCGTTCAGTCCGCACCTGGCGCGCCGATCGCGCGGCGGACGCACGTAGCGGTTGTTCGAAGGCGCGGCGGCGCGCCGCACCAGTCGTCGCGGTGGTCGCGAAGCGAGGTATACGTCAGTTTATGTCGCGGTCGGTGATGGTGTGCTGATGTGGTGAACGTTCGACTGCCGACGTGACTGAACGTGACTCTCGGTTCTCGGAACAGTCGGAGCGCGCAGCGGAGGAGTCGCGAGCGAGACGGGACGGTGCGGGTGAGCCAGTGCGCGAGACACGACCGCGTGATGTGAACGTTTTCTCGTAGCGCGCCGCGCGTCGCCAGAGCGTCGTCGTAGTTGATCGTCGCGAGGAGCCGACGAGCGTCGCAATTCCGTCGTGCGAGCAGCAGAAGGTGGCTCAGAAAGCGATCTCAAAATGTGGAGCCCGACGCACGTTCAGGTGACAGGTAAGCGTGTGGCGATATCGCGACGACGAGCATCGTAACGACGACTCGCCTTCTCTCTCTCTCTCTTTCTCTCTTCCCCTCTCCTCATCTCACCTTTTCGACAGGTGGTCGGGATGCTCGAACGCGCCGCGGAGGAATGCGCGCCATATAACGCAATTGTTTGTCACATACACGGCTATATGCATATATACGTATAGAGAAATGCATATGTATATACAAGGTTACGTGTTTCTCGTGTACGCGGAAAACTAGGCGAGCGAAACCTCGCAGCCTCGTCTCCGTCGCCGCTCAGGAATGTATCCGCAGCCGTCCGAGCCCCCCGTGTCGTTGAGACGTAGAAATCGCGTCGCGGAACCTCGTATTCGTCACGCGGCGGATACCTGGACACTTTCCACGAACATTACGACGACGTTAAAAAGGGTTTTCTATAGAAAGGGACTACAAGATAAGAAAGATGTATTGAGAATTTGATGAACTTTGAAAGAGACACGTTTGTTTCTCTTGAAAGAGATCAAGTAAATCCGCAGCAGTTCGCACAGATCGTTCCTTTCCCTCCCTGAAATTCTAATCTTATCGGTAATGTAAACGATACCGCGATTTAGCATCGGCCGGAGGAGATGCGTCATGAGAGGATATGGTTTATATCTCTATCGTTATCTTAAATCGAAGAAGAACGCGAATGCAAGAAAGAGCGTGCACACGCGCGAGAGGATACGCGCTTGTATACCCCGCTCTGCTGTGCGATGTGTCATCGTGTCATCGCTGCACACCGTGGTGTGCACGCAAAGCGTGTATTTAAAGACCGTCGGAGAATGCGTCGCTCGAAAAACGATTTTCTCTTTTTTCGCATTGCACATTGCACGCTCACGTTCGACGCATTTAGATCTTTTAATGTAAGAGCCGACCCTCTATAACTTAAATATGTTTTGCTAATATGAAAAAAAAGAATTACACAATCACGGAATTTTACTTTTGTAGTCGTCACGCGCTGGATATTTGGACACTTTCCAAGGATATAATTGCATCGACATTATAAAAGGAATTCTAGAAAGAAATTGTTACGAAAGACGTTACAAAAATTTCGGTGAATTTTCAATGTCCTGCATACTTTTTTTCGAAAAAAAGTAGAATAGATTTCAAAATTAAAATTACAGACCTAAATAAAATTATTAAATTATAAATTATCTAAATATCTATCTCGACTTTAAATCGCACGATTTTGCCATAATGACGAAAGAATGTCTTATAAAAAAACACACTCGCGGTAAGGTAATTTTTTCATCATTGATAATTCGATCGATTCGTGAAACGAAAGTTATCTCTGGGGACAGATTAATTGAAGAACTGTATTATTTATCTCCTTTTTATTTTTATCTCTCTCATTTCCTTGACTTTTTAAGATTATCGTAAGAGGGTCGTAATTTTTTCGCATGGTTTGTAACGACTTCTAGTAATAATTTCAATTAACTCCGTCAGCAATTAAACGCGATGCAATTATGCGGCTGCATCGCTGCGCTGCGAATAAACGTTACCTCGCGGAAATACGTCGGTTCTGCGCTCACAGTGAATTACTCTATTGCCTAGCGTGAAAGAATTTATATCATGCATTGAGATCTACATATAGAAATTTTCGAATGGCGAGCTTTCACGTGATATTCCTCGGTCACAACATATCCAATGACGCATTCTATATGTACTGCTGATATTCAAAACAGTTAAGTTACTCATCGGCTGTATCTGATATCGGTTTTTAAAACACATGTATATCACCTCCGATAATCTAAATTGAACCTCCCCCCCTCCTCCTCCTCTAGGGGATTTTCTTTCCATCTCTTATTATCTTAATTCCTTTCCGTTTCTTTTACAACAATTTAATCCCTAATAAATCATTGTAGTCTTCCAACTTTCAACGTGCAGTTTGTGTGAAGTTTAAAATCAGAGTACACCATTCACCGCGAATCGATCATAAAATAAAAGCC
This sequence comes from Wasmannia auropunctata, assembly GCF_000956235.1. Classification (NCBI taxonomy): domain Eukaryota; kingdom Metazoa; phylum Arthropoda; class Insecta; order Hymenoptera; family Formicidae; genus Wasmannia; species Wasmannia auropunctata. The sequence continues at coordinate 199,642 of NW_012027683.1, forward strand.
CTGTTACCGAGAGCGCGACTTAATTCGTGAAAGCGTGTTCGCGTTAGAGCACCTGTCCCCTTAATTAGCGCGCGTGAAACTTTTACTAACTTCGGACGTTAGTGGGTGTCAAATCGAGAGTATCGCGGCCGAGAATTGCCGTTGCAACGGACACGTGCACGGGGGAGAAGAGAAGCCGGACATCTGTGCTCAAAACGGCGACCGACACCAGGTGCGAATCCGGAAAGTTTCCCCAGGGTGATTCAGAGAGAACGTTCACCCGCGCACTAAAGTCAAAATAAGTTTTCGAAATACTTATATATGAAAGCGCACGCGCAAATAATTGTGGATAAATTCCCATTTATCGTTTTATGATGGCATATAAAAGATATGTGTCATAAAATTGTGGCAGAGTAAAAGTAAATTATACATATATATGATTCTTGCGTGCCACATATCGTACAAATCCTCGTCTCGTGACTTCTTGGAGTGACAAGTTTCTAGCTCTTTCGCACCTCGATGCACAAAACAGGCGACGCGTGAAAGCATGTTTAGCGGCTATTCGATGCTCCCCTTTCCTTTGCTTTTGCATAAAGTATTTCACTAATCGAACCAAATTATGCTGCTATAAATATACAATATCTTCCAAGACCACGTGACGTTCGAACAAGATACATGGAGAGAATTTTTTTTTAATTTACCCTGCAAATCATGTTAATTGTGGAACAATATAGTATTTAGGCAAATTTTACTGTGCACTACAATAAATTTTACTGCAAAATCTTACTGTAGTGCACAGTAAAATTTGCCTAAATACTATATTGTCCCATAATTAACATGATTTGCAGGGTAAATCAAAAAAAAAATTCTCTCCGTGTACTTTAAATCTTACATTCGATAATCGTAATTTCGATTCTTATTGACTGTTTATCTAAAATATTTTTACAGAATTTACAGAATTAGCAAGCATACGAATTTTCCACGTCATATTTTTATAATGTGATATTTTTATTATTCGAATAAAATTCAAGATAAACCCGAGAAATCTAGAAAATTTAGATAGGCTTAGATGGGACCGGTCAAGAAATTTAGTCGCATGTCGTTGGATCATCGCGATCGCGACCACGTTGCTCGGACGCACGAAGCGTTGAAAAATGCCTCTATCAGGCTAAACGGTATTTGACTGCGGCTTCATCGCGGCAAGGACTTCAATCCAATCTCAATTCTAATCCGACCGTGAAGGAGGATGCAAGAGGAGAGTCGGCTCTCCCGGCTCTTCTCTCTCTTTCGGTGCACGAGAAATCGGGGAATATATTACCTACCTCCTTGTACCTCACACATCCATTACTTACGGTTCATCGCCATCGCGCGTGTGAGAACGAGGAAGTGCCTCCAACAGTTATTCGGTAACGCTCCGCGTTACGAACTAACGGATTATGGTTGGAAGAGAGACACATGCGGTTTCTTTCCTTTCTTTTTTTTATTGCAGGCGTTTATTCCGTAACCATTTTACGAGATCTTGCGGATTATGTAAATTCAGATTTCAAGTTCCATAATGATGCACCTGTAAAGGTCAATATCACGTAACTCAGTACATACATGCATCACTAAAATTACTAAAGTTTAATAAAAAATAAAAATAAAAACAAATACGTATATGAGATATCTTTTCGGCTTTCTGCTTCAATTCTTAATTTTATTTGAGCACAGATATATATATTTTTATATTTAAATTGAAGATAAACGCGAATTAAGAAGAGGTTTTCTCCGCAAAAAGAAGTAGCCTTTGTTTGCGTGATAAATAGCCGGAAAATGTCTGGGAATGCTATAGCCGTGTAATTTTATTGTTCAAATTCCGTATTTTGGTCAAGGTAGAAAAATAATTAAATGATACGTGTGAATCTCTCTTTTGATCACGAGCTTCAAATCCACGACGCACCATTTACATATATTTGACGTACATAGTTAAATTGCCAATTATAAAATTCACTCAAATTCAATTACTTATTATAGAGTTTTTAATTGGCACACGTTTTACATTTTATTTTCTATGTTACAATTATTAATTTAAATATTATTAAACAGGATCTAAAATGCAAACTGAAAACGAATTATTTTAAAGAATAATATTGTTCGTACAGATATTAAAATGTTATTTATTATATTTAAATTATGACATTAATATTGGAGGAATAAATGACGACATAAAAAATAAAGGATGACAAAACGATGATTGATTTCTCGGAATGCTCGCGAAATCAATGGGGCGGTAACTGATATAGGTATATATATATACGGGCAGCGTAGCTTTTACTCCTGATATAAGCGAGAGCGATTATACGCGAAAGCCTTAACGTGAGATTTTCTCGTGGGCACGGGTCGTGGAAAGTTCGATTGAAAAAAAAAGTAGATGTGCGCGAGAGCTGTTAAAGAAATCTCCGTTTTCACGATGACTTACCGCTTCGTTTTATGGCATTTAATACTTAAATATGAGCACGCTGTATATAAAACGATTGAATATGCGATTATTTTTGCACGTTTATATCTGCCTTTTATTTACGAGCTATTTATTTACGAGTATATCGTTAATATTAATGACACGAAACTGTTCGAATTGAAAGATTAATTTCAAATTATCTATCTAATTGACATCTAATTTATTAGATAAGTAAATACAAATTATAGCGTACGCATAAATGACATATTATTCGATACTTATTCTGCGTTTATTATTACACTGACATTTCCTTTTCATTATTTAACAGTTCAGAGGGCCAAGGATTTGCTGACTAAAGGAAAACATAGTGAGTACGATATTTTTAGCTTGATAGCACTTGCAAATTTTTCCCCTCATCTCTTCTATTCTATTTATAAAAATTAATTAAATACACACATATGTAGAATATCTTGCTACATATGTATGTATTTAATAAATTTTTATAAATTAGGAGATCAAAGGCATCTTATAATTTGATTTTCATATACTTTAAACGTTGTACAATATCTTATACATACATATGTAGCATATCTTGCTACACAAAGTATATGTATAAAGTATATGAAAATTAAATTATAAGATGCCTTTGATCTCCTAATGCCCGAAGCATCATAACATCTTGCCCTGAACACAATAACATCTTAAGATCTCTCAATAATCCAAATGTCATCCGTTTTCTTCCATTAACGCGGGCTTCATCACGTTTCTTACCTATACGTTATTCGCGCGTTCACGCCGATACCGAGTGACCTCGTATTCCGCGGCTATTTTAGGTCATGAATCATCCGGTTTTCGCTGGCAAAGCAATCTCAGTTTTGCAAATAAACAATGCGCGCAAATTTTCGTACACACGTCGCCGTGTCAACCAACTTGAATTTCGTTCAAACCGAAATACATAATCCCGTTACCTCAGCGGAATTAAAGTAATTTGATCCGTCACAAAATCTTATGTCATTTTAAGCGTTAAGAAATCCCGCTGAAATTAAGTAACGAAAGCATGTCAAATTTTCTGAGAAGGATGTTCATATGATAAAAATTGCATTATTCATTTTAATAAACTCAATAAATAAAAAAGTAAAAACAAGAAATTTATATACATGAGATAAATGTGCAAATTGTAAAGTTTGTCGATCGAATTTGAAGGAAATTGACATAGAATGTTGTACGATGTGTATTTTAAAATGCTCGATAGGAACGTTTACAAGTTGGTGCTCCAACTGCAACCAATACCAGACGTGAGCGCGTATCCTATCTTCTCGACCTAATAATCAGTGTAATTGCGCGACGAGTTAATGACTTCCCGATGCGCGTCCGCGATACACGCGTTGTGACATTACTATATTTATTAACTGTAATGTTAAAATAAACAAACGCAGCGCTGCTACAGCGAGAGAACATACATTACGATTAATAGTAGGTTTGCATCTGTTGAGAGATATAAAGTTAGAAGCCTGTCGACAGCACGTCAAATGTTGTCGGATTAAATTACGTTTAATTATCTACATGTGAAACAGAATTGAGTTACCCCAATTCTGTCGGATCAATTTTTATTTATACATAATTTTATTTCATTAATATGCAAACTTTATTAATACACAAATAATTTATTAATATGAAAATTTTATTAACAAATGTGTGCAAACCAGTTAACGCTTTTCAGTTAGAATTAAAATCGAAATCGGAATTGAATATTTTTCTTTCTTAATACGAATATCAAGTAAACTCTTACGACGGCATTTCTACGACGGTCGAGAGCAGACGTATCTTTTTACCGGGTGAGACCTTTAATTCCCGTTACACACATCTCATTAATCTCCCGACCTCGCTCCCGGTCGACACCGATCCTCTCCGCCCACATCGCGAGACAACACGCCGAATTGTGAATGTACGTGCGCAGAGACCAACGATTGCTTCGTGACGATCGCACTCGGCAAGGAAAAGTACCAGACGTCGGTAAAAGAAAAGGCTACCAAGGACGTGGAATGGCACGAGGAATGCGAGCTGCTGATCCCGGAGCAGGGAAACACCGCGGAAATCGTCCTCACCGCTCTGCACCGCAACTTCCTGGGTGTCGACGAGTTTCTTGGCACCATCAATATCCCGCTCTCCAGCTTCGACGTGTACGAGAGGCCCAGGAATCGATGGTGCGTTTGCGATAGCGTTAATTGCAAATTGCGTTTCATGCAAATCGCTCCCACACCTCTCGCCCACAGAAAAATTGCTCGGGAAAGAGAAACCGTTGCGTTTACGGCCTATCGCCTATCTCGTTAATCATTCGCATTCCTTTTTACATTCTTATAACGTGATATGATATATAATCGACCATTCGCCTTATGTGGCAATAAGTTTTTGATATGATCAAATATGTTGAATTTTTTTTTAACATAGCAATTACATTTTTCATAATTCATCTTTATGCACATACTGTTTGTCATTTGCATATAATTTGTGTAGATTCACGTTATCTCAAAAAAATTTATGGTGTTTTATAAATTTTATATCTTTTACTGTTAATAAATAAATAGATTTCAATCATGGAAGTTATTAAGATGTAAAAATTTGTTTTATGAAGACACACGTATATTTTATTCCGTTATCAATAAATTTGGGAATAAATGTGCTTTTTTATTAGGTACGCTCTTAATAGCAAACCAGGCAAAGAGAACACTAAGGAGAGAGGCGAGCTCGAGGTGAAGATCGGCTTTATTGTCAAAGCTGGAAGTCTGACCGACCTAAGTAAGAAGGAACGTCACAAAAGCTCCTTGGGACAATTGTCCACAGCCGCGCAGTCGATCGGCGGTAGTTTGCTCAGTATCGGCAGCTTTGAGAAACGCAAGGGCCTCAAGAAATTAGCCAAGTCAATTGGGAACAAAGTCAAAGGCAAGAGCAAGAATCGGCTCGATGAAAATAACTTGGACGAGAAGGAGGAACGCGAATTTAAAATCACGCGACAGGAACCAGGCGAAGCTGACCCCGGAGTTATCAGCGAAGATGAAGATGAATTCACGGTAAGTGCTAGATATATCTCGTCAGTGAGGACTGGAGGAGATTTGATTAATTTTATTTTATTTCTAATTTGGTAAATGTACACGGAAAGAATTTTATTTTAAAATTTATCCTGAAAATCATATTAATCGTAGAACAACATAGTATTTCGATGAATTTTATATGATTTTCACTATTTTTTTAAATATATACTACAACAAATTTATTGTAGTGTACAGTAAAATTTGTCGAAATACTATGTTGTCCCATGATCAACAGTTTTCAGAGTAAATTTTAAAAGAAAATTCTCTCCGTGTACATATATTAAAAATATAAAAGTAACGGATTGGATAAATACTATAATACAATGGAAATAAATGTATCTGTTGGATATAGTTTCAATTACTTTTTTTTAATCTGTTACAGTTCGACGATTTATCTCACAAAAGCTCGGCCTCATCGCTGAACGCACCCGTGCATCAGGGTGTTAATAGCGGTAATACTACTACTGGCATTTCGAACGGTTCGCAGAGCAATGTCTTCAATGAGATGCACACGCCACCGGTGCCAATTAATGCCGCGCCGAGTAAACCACCGCGATTTGCCATGAGCGCGTCCACTACAAATCTATCGAAGGTCGACAATTTAACGAAGGACGATGAGTGGGGTTTGAAGCTCTATGGGAAGCAGGCGAGCAGCGTACCCAAAAGGTAAAGTGTTTTAAGACATTTTGAAGATTTTTATCTTCAAGAGAAATAGGAAAAAAAATATAAATATAAAAGAAACCATACATTTTACGATCCAATAAATGCTAACAGTAATGGAAATGTTACATCATTAACAAAAAAATATAACAAATGGATTTATTAGATAAAACTTATGAGCATAATGAAACAATGTTGCGCATGTTGTGCTTGTCAGATGGGAAAGCAAACCTAAGATCGTGGTGGACGAGGCGCAGGATAATAAACGCGACGCGTCACCTATTCGTTCACCGATCGCATCGAGGTTAAAAGATCTTCCAGAACCGCCCAGTCCGGCGCCGAGAGAGATCCTTCATCCGAGGAACAAGGATGAGAAACTCGCCGCGAGCAAAGAGAAACTTGTGAAGGAAGATAAGCCGAAGGATAAGAAGGACGAGAAATACGAGCCGCGAAATCCCAAGGAGGAAAAGCATGCGAAGAAGGACAAGAAAAAAGACAAGGAGAGCAAATTCAAAGACGCTAACGACGAGAATCATCTGTCTTCCGAAAGGATCATCATCGGCGGCGAGGACGCCGTTAAGAATGCCGCGAATTCCAAGAGTCGCCTGCCGCACGAGGTCCTTAACCAGTTCGAGGGAAAATCGAGAGAAGTAAATATCGAGGCGTAAAAATGTTTCTTTTTGAGTCTAATTAATTTGAGCTCTTATTATTTTCTTATTGAAGAGAAATGTGTAACCGTCACTTTTTTTTCATGAAACAAGTTTTCTTACTGCAAATTTTTCGCTGCAAGCAATTACTGTTTTATCTAATCAAGTGGCTTATTTCAAACAAAGCATTTCACTTGCAGGATTTAATAGAACTGGCATTGCAGCTGCAGACGCAAGTCACGGAGAAGAACAAGAGACTCTCCGATCTGGAGGATTATATCGATGCACTGCTGCTACGCGTGATCGAATGTTCTCCGCGATTACTTCAGAATCCGTATCAAAGGCGATTGTCGTCCCCCGGAAATCAATAGATCGATAATTCGCGACATAATAAAGCTTTTCTATCTTCATCTGGGGATCCCTTTTAATGTCTTAATGATACATTTATTTAAACATGACTGACGCAAAGTCGCAAATGGCTATTTGTTATATTAACATTGCTACATATTCTAATTTATTTTCTTTTATGCATTATAACTGGAAAGAAAAGATATAACGTAGCAGCGTTGCGAAATCCATTTCCCCGTATTTATTTATAAATCCCGCGAGAATAATCGTAAGCTAATCAAGTGATAATAAGTAAGTGATAATAAGTAATTTATACTTATTATATCGGAAATCAGTTTATTATCGTTACGAACAAAGAATAGGGTGTGTGGTGATGCCAATTGAAAATGATTTGCATTTCATGTAATCCCGTCTTCCTAGTAAACAAAACTATCCGAAGTTCGAAAGTTTGTGTTCGTTCGCGATTGAGATTTCCGTCCAATTGACGTTTTGCAAGAAAACATAGCGAACACTGTAGACTGTATATTTCTTTTATCAATATCTATTATACTCGTAAGTTATCTAGGAATATTTCGTAAGGTAAATTCTGTCGGGTCGAGAAGCTTCGCGAGATAAACACAAGAAAACACGTGCCTTCTGTCTTGTACATGTATGCACTCGCATTAAATCGAACTACGCCTTGTTAATTAGAGCATTGTTTAATTACGAGCATTATTGAATAAAGATAATATACGAATGTTCAATGTGGTACTTATGTCTCACAATGAATTTCAAATGTTCAAACTATTACATGACTTATATTTGAGTATATTTTTATTAACAAATAAATAAATTTCGAAGTTTATGTCTTCGTTTCGCCTACCTCACGTTTTAATTGTTATTTTAGGCTACATTCTAAAACGTTGCTTTTGAGAAAAAGTTTACTAAAAAGCTATAGTTTACATTATGTATACTATAGCTTTTTAGTAAAATTTTCCTTAAAAGCAACGTTTTGGAATGAAGCTTTGATTTAATTTCTATGATGGAAAAATTTCATGTATTGAACAATGCAATTTATTCTTTTTGACCATTTTTAATATCCAATTCTATTACATTGTTTTTATTATTTCTTTTCTGTATAGAATAATTGCAATTTTTTATGGGGAGATAGCAGATTCGTTGCATTTTGATTGTTCTGATTTTTTTGGTCAATTAAACGGAACAATTAAAATGCAATCACATCTAGTTCTTACTGCCAATATATGGTATGTTCTTTTTAAAACGGTGCATTCACTTTCTTACAAAGTACATTTAATCTCTTTTTCTCTTCATGTTAGAGAAAATAAGAAAAAAGATAAACGGTGCATGCGCTATCTTCCAAAAAAACATACCAATAACTTTAAGTAAAATTTCCGACACCGCGAAATAGACGAAAAAGGACCTAGCGTCATTTTCCGTTTTGTCTGCAAAATGAGTTACTTTACAATTAAACATTGACCGCATATTGACTTTGACAAGAAGGCAAGTGCCATTCTGGAAGAAGATCCGCAATTGAGCATAGTAATTATTTTCACGATATTTATGTCCGTTTCTACTAATATAGGTTAATTTTAATATCGATTTAACTTTTATCTTTTTCTAATTCAAAGAATTCGATTTGAAGAAATAATGTTATGCGTGTATATTATAAATGACTATCGACTTACAAAATTTGGTTAACCTATGAGCATATAATTGTTCACTGTCAGTTTGCAGTCTTGTCACATCTTTTTTTACGATCACGTATTTACAAACACGAACTTTCTTTCATATAGTCTTCTCGAGAATTATTTCGTCATGACCGTCACCGTACCTTTGAAAAACGGACGCGAAACACTCGACAAATCCGACGCGGATCGAGCTCCAAAAACAAATAAGAGCGTCTCACTGGAAGCAGTGGAAGCGCTTACCTTATATACCACCTGCGAAAGCCAGCGGCTAACCAATAGGAGCGCTTGAACGCAGCGAGCGCCGGTCTCGCACTCATTGCTGGCGCGCGAGTGATGGGAGACTACATAAACGGCACGTAATTCGGCCACGCGCGATGTTTCTAATTTTACAATGTATTAATCATATAAAATTTACATGATTTCATATCGAATTAATCGAATTGGGGGGGATCGTCACGTCGTGTCGCGCAAAAGGACGATGTGTAGCCTAACGTATCATCGCATAATTTCATCACAATTTTTAAATCTTTCAATCTTGATTCATATAAAATAAGACATCGTTCCTATTTTTAAATTAGTATTGAATTTGTGAGCTAATAGGATAGAAATTTTTCAAAGATATTAAAGGCGACAGTTTGTTCTATAGATTACAGCTGACGCGATGAACCCCCCCGTTCGATATGGAATGCCGCGCGCGACCGAGTTACGTGCCTTTATATAGTCCCGTGCCCCACCACTCGCGCGCCAGCCAATGAGCGCTTGCTGCGCTCCTATTGATGCGGCGCTGGCTCACGCAGGAGGTATATAAGGTAAGCGCTCGTGGTTTAGCGATTTTATTTTTGGAGTTCGAACCGCGTCGGACCGGTCGAGCGTTCCGCGTCCGTTTTTCAGAGATAGGGTGACGCCGGTAACGATCATAATGGATAATAAATAAGTACGTGATCGTAAAAAAAGATGCGACAAGACTACACATTGATAGTAAACAATTATATGCTTATAGGTTTATCAATTTTTGTAAATCGACAGTCATTTATAATACACGGATAACACATTTCTTCAAATCGAAATCATATCATACATTTGTTGACAATATAGCATCCGTCTCGAGTATTGTTAGAAAAAGAAATTATTCAATTTTCTTAAAACGATTACAATTAAATAGGTACAGACATAAATAAATATTGTAGTTTAATTATCTTCTAAAATTTGAGTGTTTGTTTACTTTTACAACAAAATAAATTGTTAAAAAGTTTTAAAGAAGTTTTAAAGAAACTTCTTTAAAAAAAAAAATAATTAATTACATATAATATATAAAATTCATTATATATAAAATTTGTTATATATAATATATACAAAGAAAATTAGTGTTTATAAAAGGGAATCTATAAATAATAAAGAGAAAATTCTTTAGAAACAGAAAAAGATAATAGTACAGGTATAAAGATAATAGTTGAATTAACTTTTCGAATTTTAAATATATAATATTAAATATCAATTAATTAAAGAGTTTAATTAATAAATTAAAATTAAAGAGTTAAAGATATTAAGCGTTAAAGGGTTGAAATTCCTAAAAGGGTGATGGTCATAACGAATAATAATTCCCGAGAAAATTATATGAAAGAAAGTTCGTGTAAATTTGTAAAGTTGTAAATTTGTAAAAATGTAAAGTTTGTAAATTTCCCTTTTTCTCGAGCTTCATTCATAATTCGTTTGCAGGTTAACGGCGAACTCCCGAGCTGGCGCTTGCGGCATTCGTGCTTGTCGGAGGTTCGCCGTTCAGGTACCTACTTCGGAACAATCGAGACGGGACTTTGGGTCGCTGTTGCTCCGTGCTCGTTGTCGCTCGGGGGGTGCACGCATAGCGTGCATAGCGTGATCGACGAGTACCTCCGCGTATCCCGTGTGCGATTTCAGGATCAGCCCGTCGCATAGATCTAACGACGATGACGGACGGCACCGGGAACGAGGACTCCGCGGCGTTCAACTCCATATCCGGTGAGTCTAACCTCTGCTCCGCGACACCGGTTTTTTGAGGTTATGATTGATTAGATGTGTCACAAAGTAGCGGGTTTTTTGGATGAGCTCGCGCATTTCAATGGCAATTCAGCCTTCAAGTGTCGATCAATTTAGCTCGGCCCGTTTTTTATCGCGGTGAGAGAATTTTCAGTTTCGCGTCACGTTCACGTAATTCCGGAGATAGTCGCCCACAACGGGTATTCGAGTTTACACCATGTGCTTCTGACTTCGCGTCCGACGATCCATCTGCGATCTCGTTCGCACGCCTAATTGCCACGTTATTTCGTCACGTCCCGAAGAATCCTTTGCAGCTTTTTTTTTTAGATAAATCTTGAAATGAATTGTATTGCAGATCCGAGCAAGGCCAACACCGGCACAGCGGGTCCCGTAGTTTTGTATTCGACCGCACAGGCATGGCGAGCTCAGTTCCATCGCAGCCTCACGCGCGCCAGTGTCGATGCGGAATCGTCGGACGAGGAGGAGGATCTGTCCCAGTATCAATTCGAGGACGATCTCGAGTACCTCAGGTCGCTGGATCCAAGAGACTGGAAGGATCAGGATCATTACGCTGTTTTAGGCTTGAAAGATCTTAGGCACCGAGCGACCGAAGATCTCATCAAAAGAGCTTGTACGTAAAGTATACTCCATAGAAAAATGTAAATGTAACACTGATTGAAAATTGATAACTATATCTAATACATGGATTTCAGACAAGTTGAAAATATTAAAACACCATCCTGACAAGCGCAAGGCGATGGGCGAGGAAATCCGACCGGACGACGACTACTTCACATGTATAACTCGTGCCTGGGAAACCCTTGGGAGTCAAGCGAAGAGGCGAAGCTACGATAGCGTGGATCCTTACTTCAATGACAGTCTGCCAGACGAGAAGGACTGTCGGAACAATTTTTACGAGGTGTTGGGTAAAGCTTTTAAAGAGAACTCACGGTGGTCCGTGAAGAAGCCTGTGCCGCGATTGGGTGGCCCGTTCATGCCACGAGAGAAGGTAGAACAGTTCTACTCGTTCTGGTACGACTACGATTCCTGGCGCGAGTACTCGTATCTTGACGAGGAAGACAAGGAGAGTGGTCAAGAGTAAGTACGACGAATCACGCGGGTTTTCTTCAGAGGAAAATTGCAAAACATAGTGTTTTACGACGAAATTAATTGCAGCCGGGACATGCGCAAATGGATCGAGAAGAAGAACAAAGCCACGAGAGCGAAACGGAAAAAAGAGGAGATGACGCGAATACGCACTTTAGTGGACATGGCTTACAATATAGATCCTAGGATAAAGAAATTCCAACAAGAGGATAAGGACAAGAAGAACGCCGTAAAAAGGGCGAAGCAAGAGGCAGCAAAGGCCAGGCAACAGGAAGAAGAGAGAATAGCACGAGATGCGGCAGAGAAGGAGAGATTGGAGAAAGAGAAGAAAGAATCCGAGGAAAGGGCGAAGCAAGATGCGCTGAAACAGGAGCGAGAGGTGCAAAAGAAGGCGTTGCGCAAAGAAAGAAAGGCATTCAGGGATTTTTGTAAGGCAAATGATTATTTTGCCAAAAACTCAGAAGAAAGTCTTCGACACATGGAAAGCGTAGAGAAAATTTGTGAACTGTTCAAGCTTGTGCAACTGGAAAAAGCAATGAAGAATCTTCAGACCAACGGCAGAACCGCGTTTTTAAGTATCGTTGAAGAAGCTGAACGAAAAATCGAGGCAGAACGCCGCGTAAATGTGATCAGTAACGATGCGAAAAACGCGCCTGATAAGCAGATTAAAACCTGCACCGCACCCTGGAGCGAGAATGACTTGCAACTCTTAATAAAAGCAGTCAATCTCTTTCCCGCTGGTACAAATCAACGTTGGGAGGTGGTGGCAAACTTCATCAATCAACATAGCAGTTCCACCAGCGGAGTCAGCCGCGACGCCAAGGAAGTCTTGGCAAAGGCCAAGAGTCTGCAATCAACCGACTTCAGCAAATCGAGTTTAAAGGAACAAGCGAATAAAAAAGCCTTCGACAACTTCATCGCCGAGAAAAAGGGCAAAGAAGCTGTCGAAGAAAGAATGCCAGCTGTTACGGAGCGTCTAGATCATCCAATCGCGAACGGCGTCGCCGCTGAATCCAAGGAGGTGAAAAAGGAATCGGCGCCGTGGACACCGGGTGAGCAGAAACTCCTGGAACAAGCACTGAAAACCTATCCCACGACGGTCCCAGACAGATGGGATCAGATCGCGGCGTGTATACCCACTAGAACGAAAAAGGAATGTATGAAGAGATATAAGGTAAGCATTTAAAAAAAGACATGTTACATAACTTATATCATTATAGTCGCACAATGCAATCTCAGAGTTTTACGTAATGTCAAATTAAATATCGTTATACCTGATCATAAAGTATCTTTTTTTTTTTTTAAACGAAAGGAAAAAAGATAAAACAACGTTCGACATAATTAAATAATTTAATATTAAGTGTTATTCAGTATTAGCTTAAAGAGAATAATGTATCGAACTACAATGCTATGTTTTGTTTCTTTTTGTGGCAGGAACTGGTCGAGCTCGTGAAAGCGAAGAAGGCGGCGCAGGTGACGAAATAATATTAACTGCACGCTAAGCTCGAAATTTCCTTCTAACTTATTGAACTCTAGTTCAATTTCGCAATTCCGATGCAACGGTTATTTCGTTCTTCGAAATGGAATTCCCTAGAGAATTATAAACGAAATTTAAGACTGGTGAACAAGAATCTTAGCTTACTCATTGAGTGCCAGTCCGCGTGCATACTTGTGCCTTGTTACAGCCGATACGTGCACAAATAAGCTGCACGGCATACAAAAAAAAATTCGACGTATTTTATTCAGTCGATTCTGCGATACGTTTTATTTCTTCGCGCATGTACATTTTAAACCGTACCTTTGAAACCGTGCTACTACCCGACCACTCACTTCCGTGAAGATGGACGACCTAGGAAGATCTCTTGTGTATTTTTTTTGGCAACATGAATTTTCGCGACCGACCTACACATGTTGTAAAGTACTGTAAAATAATGAGAGAGAGAAAAGCTGCCGCCATCAAGGAGAGGCAACAACTAGAGGAGACTTGACGGACTTTATAAATAAACGAGAATGTTTTGAAAGATGCCTGCGTTGGATGAAAATGCCCGTCGGTGAGTGTTCCTGTAATCCCATTCCGTGAGTACTGATCCTTTATTTATCCTAATTATATGAATATCCTTCATTGTCATAATTATCATACGAATGCATTTGGAATGAATGAAAGTATTATTTAATCTCAAGAGAAGAAACATATAGCTAAATTGAAGCATTTTTCTTGCAATTTTATCTTACAATTTATAAATTTTAAATTTCATATATATTCCCGAATGATATTTCATAAATCATATGACTAGTCTCTTCATCGCAAAAAAAGGAAATTATTTTTCGAGGGCAATATGATAGGATTTCGAGAAGAAATCTCGTTTAATTGATCGTTTAATTTTATTTCCTATTCCTCTCACTTCTTATTTCAACATTCCAAATTCCATTCCAGAGTATCCCATATTGAAACGTACGACGCGTTACGCATTGCTTTAAACATACTTGCGAACAGCGAAATGTAATTAAAATGCATTTTTCGACAAGTTCGCAATGTCTGAAAGCCACTAAAATCTAACGTATAGAGTAGATGAATATAATTATTGTGCACTTTATTCCATTATCACACATGCTAAACGCCCTCCCTTCTTTCGGGTCCTTTGTCACACTGTACCTAGCGTTACTACTATCAATAATTATTACAATTAATAATATTCCCGGCTATTAATATCAATTTTATTTCGAACGAATCGAGCATTATTCATAACAAATAAATCGAAAAACAACCTTAGTACACAATAGAAACACGTAATTGGTCCTGCTGAATCTTATATCCTCGGCTCTCCGCGCATTTTATGAAAACATACACATTTATATTTATATGTATTTACATAGAATACCTTACATCAAGCGATAAATATTTTGGAGAAAATTTCGTGTCGGCTTTCTTTTTAAATTTCTCTCAGTTGATTAAAATTAAATTTTTGCTAGTCGCAAGTTTATAATTTGTCTCTTAGTTTTAGCTACTCTTGACCGTACCTGATCGCTTTTTAGTCTCACGAAATGGAAAATATTGGTCTTTCTATATGCGATTACTAACGCGATATTGTATTTACGATAAATCTCGTAATATACGACGTATATTTTCCGCATTGTCGGTTTATTACGACTTATTACTGTTTATCGTTAACGGAACTTAACATATTTCGTTGTAAATTTTGTAAAACGGTATAAAACGTTAGCCGTTAACGATGTCGTTACTAAGAACGTGAAAAAATTGACTATTCTACTGCGCGTAAACGAAGCTGCGTTTATTTCACAAGCAAAATTGAAAATCTTTTCAATTTTAAATCACGAATAATCTATCCATCTCTAGTTCAATTATTTTCACCATTTAATCGCCAGATGATCATTCACGTAGAATCCAACGCCGATATCTTTTCTTTTCCTGAAAACTTTATTAACACTAGAACTACCGACGATTAATGTATATTTATACTTATGCATTTACTCTTCGAAAAAAAGAATGAAGAGAAATAATAAATTTCATTATTTACATGTTGCAACAAAAGTCATGGAAAATGTCAGAAAATGCATCGTAAAATTTGATAAAATTACGAAGTATTATAATTGCTTTGGTTGTTCTAGTGTTAAATCCGAGCAAAGTATATAATATATATAATACGTACGTCTATGCGTACATGCGTATTATGAGCGAAAAAGATCGATTGCACGGGGTTTTAATTACTATGACAATTTTTATTCAGACATCATAAGATATAAACAGACTTCGGATTTTTAAACATTAGTGGTTCTGGACCGTGTGGCGCTCTATTTACTTTTTTTTAAATTTTTGTATTTCTTTTGTGTCTCTTCCGTCCATGAGAGACGAGAGGAATAGACGGCGATCTATATTACTTTACAGAGCGTAAAAAATTCTGCTGCTACTTATGGTCGTATTTTTACGGACCCGTAGTCTCTGTAATTTACACTTGCTGCTTCAGCATCATCCAACTCTTCTCTAAAAATTTGGCATATGTGTGTGTGTTTTGTGTGTGTGTGTGTATGTGTTATGTGTGTGTGTGTGTGTGTACACACTATATGTTTCATAATAACGGTTTCGTGTTATCACTTAAAATAAAGAAACTAAATAGAAGAAGGGAGAGATAATCGAGAAATTAATATATAGAGCGTCAAACGTGGGATATGCAACGCAGTCAACGATTAGAGATAAAAATAAGATGAAGGACGAGAGAAAGAAATCTTCTGATCGTACATCGTGCGATCTAAATCGATCATCGATGCAAGCAGGGAGCTCTTTGGCTTATAGTGTTAGGACAAAGCAAAGCAATATACGAAAGAAACGCGTAAAACACGGGAAAATAGATCGGCGAGTTGTGCGTAGGAAATATCGCGAAGAGAAGATGCGTGAGAGAGTGGAGTTCGCATTGGTCGTAGACAAGCCAAGAAGGCTGCCGAGGAACGTGATTCTGAAAGTATTCTCAAAACTAGTAGTCCGTAGTAATCCGTATAACAATAAACCGATTTGTCAATCGCCCGGCATTCGCCCGAAATCTCGATGAAAGTCTCTGAGTTCTGAGGTCTCTTCCATTAAACATTAGGTTCCTAATTGATTCTACATGTTCTCTCCACGTTTCGTTCTTTCTTTCTTTCTTTTTTTTTTTTTTTACAATTCGACATAGTATACAAACGGAGAAAAATCGAAGCATCACGCGACAAATCTCCAGAACCACGCCGATTGACGAGTACTTATAAAATTTACGAGAGCTTAAAAATTTGTCAACGTCTATAAGTTAACATTTACGTAGTTAGTTTCAGTGTCCATGCACCCTCCGGTTTCCAATTTCACGTTTTTTCTGCGTACCCCAGAGTCACTCGAATGACACACATCGATAACGCGATTTCTATGTATGTATTGTATTTGGAGATTGCATTGCTGCGGCTGCTGCGGTTCTCTGTCGGCTGCGTTCTTTTACGAGTGAACTCTTTGTGCGTGAAAGGGGGGAGACCCGCGCTATTTCCAAACGATTTACTACAAAGATTTCGCACGAAGGCGCGTCTTAAGTTATCTCAAGAGCAACTTTTCGCTCTTGTATCCTCTCTTACACATTTCATACAATTATTTCGTACAATTATTACAACATTACATTTAATATACATCTAATTATTGTACATGTATAAAAACCGATTAATTTCGAATTATTTTATAATTTTTATTTCGATTGATTTAATTCTGTCTTTAATTGGACTTTCGCTTATAAATTTCCTGCAAAGTTTGCGAATTTCTACTCACGTCATTAATTTCTCACAACAGGATATTTTCGAGACCAAAAACATTAGCCAATTGAAACGAAACTTTTCACTTAGCTCGTCGTTAATTAAAAATTTCCGGTAAATCTCTCGTAAGCGGCGCGCGTCCCCCGAAGATGAGACCGTCGAGAATATCTATGAAGTGGCTCTTTACAAAGCTCTCCCGTATCGTTGAGCATGCACTTGAGTGGGTGTAATCAGATTGAGATAGAGAGAGAAAGAGAGAGAGAGAGAGAGAAAGAGATTCGTGATTCAGATCATTGCATGTCCGATCGTCGTCACATCCGAGTTTACATTTTACATAATAAAAACCATATATCGCATGACCACGTCGTTTCTTTGAGAGGAAAAAGGTCCGCGTACACTTCATCTACTTATCCCATTATACCCCCACCCCTCCTTTAATCTCGTTTGTATAGAGATTGCCATCTAGAGATATATATTTATATAATATATTTATATTAATATAATAATCTCGAATCTCTCGCAGCGCTAGTTTATCGGCCATTCATACTCACGCATCTCAGCGGAAATATACGCGCGTAAACGGTGTTATGTACACAATTACAAATACGAATAATAATATCTATATATCGTCACAACATGTCGTCAGTAGTGTACAACACACTCAATTCGCAGCTCTCTCTCCTCGCGCAATAATAATTCGCAATAATAGTCGTTTTACTTTGTCTAAGTTGATAAAAGTCTTTCTGTGGTCCGAAAGAAGTTATAGATACTTAGGCACTTGTTATCTCGTCTAGAATCCATATACGTATGAATCATGAGTTGTTAATTATCGTGCTAGTAACCGATAATCATCGGAACAAGGACAACGAGAGTAATCAATAATGAGAACAATAAGAGTGATTATCCGCCAGCGTATTTTTCATCCTCCCTTAACTCTTTACGAATTTTTTATTTTAACATTTGTTTCATTTGACTTCCTCGTGTGGCTCGCCTGTCTACACAGAGGAGAGATTTTTACTTTTCAATAGGAAATTATAGTGAGATGATAAAAAATTATCATGTAAGAATACTTTTACAAGATAATAATAAATGTTTTATAAAGTATCAGAAAGCACACGC
>NW_012027683.1:218025-233441 GCF_000956235.1 Wasmannia auropunctata
TTAAGATAATTTAGAGAAATCCATTTCCATATAAGATTCGACTTAATTTTCAACGTGAAAAGTTTTAAATTTAATTTTAAATATTCCTCAGTTTCTGTACTTCTTTTGAATACCGACACGAAGTTTACTTTAATCTCATAATCGTGCAAAGGAAGAAATTTACTTTCTGAATTTCTAATTAATTGTTCCCAAACGCCTTTTATACAGATTAAACTAAATGCTATTTCAAAAATGTCAAACCGCTAAAATTGATAATGAGAAAAATTTAGTGTCATAAAATAAAATTTCCTTTTTCTTTCATTTTAATTCGTCTATTTTCTGCACGAAGTACACGCGGCGTTCGCCCTTGATCACGAGTCAAACCGAAAACGGAGATCAACGTTAAACGGGAACAATGGCAAATCTCTAGAGGACTTTCTAGAGAAGTAAACTCAATTCCGTCGGGAGCCCAAGTCCCGGGATGCTCCGTCGATTTTTTAATGTCGTCCGACGTTCAAAAAACGAAGCTCCGCGCGGCGACGGATTCTTGGATCATCCTGATCTTCCGTCGTGGCGAAAATACATCTTAAAAGTCTACAGATCCTTGTGCCTAAACAAACAGCAACTTGCTCCGCAGTATCGCAACTCGCACGCATCTCGTCCGAGATATCGCGCCAAGTTAGGAATCGCGAGCTGACTCAAAAAGTGCCGGATGAACAACCGCGCCTGGTTAGAAAATATTCACTCGAACGAAAATACACGTTCTTTGGCGTACCACCACGGAGTGGACATCCCGACAACGAGCGGTCGCTTTCCGTCGCGACTTCGCTTTTCCCTAGACTAAACCGGCGTTCTGTCTCTCGAGTGGCATCTCTCGATCCGCATCTAACTATAACTATACATATTCAGAACAGTTTACAAAGCGTCTTTGTCGCTCTTCGAGCAACAACAATATGACGATTGAATCCCACGCAGTCTGAATCCATCGAAGACGCGCCAATCGATTCAGATCCCGTCGAAGATCGCGGTGATTCCTCGCAGTTACTTCATGTTAACTGACGATTTCGGTCCTTCGGCGACTACTCCCGATGAGGGGGAGTAGGAAGTTTCGGGTTACGTGGACGACGTTCGCGTCGCGGCGAGTTTCTCGTCCTGCTAGGACGGTGGTTGTCGCTGCTGCTGCTGCTGCTGCTGCTGCTGCTGTTGCTGCGGCTGCTGCTGCTGCTGTTGTTGTTGCTGCTGCCGGTTACTGTCGCGATGACGGTAGCTGGAAGAGTGCAGCTGGCGATAGACCGGCTGACTCGGTGGCTGGTCCTGTAACGGTTGGTAACCGATGCCGGTCGTGGTCTGTTGCTGGCCGCTCCACGGCTGCAGCTGCTGCTGCTGCTGCTGCTGCTGCTGCTCCGCGCCCTGTTGCAGCTGATAGGTCAACGGTTGGCCGCGTCGCTCCTGCAGGAGCAGCTGGTGAGCCGCCTGGTCCATCTCCTCGCGCGTCATGTCTAACGCCTCTTGCATCTCGCGCGACGTGTACCGTACGAAATCCGGATCACAGAATTTCCCCAGTCCTTGCTCCACCAGGACCTGAAAGACATACGACGTGTAGCGCGGACGTTATCAGAAAGTTGAAACCGATTTGTTATTTTTAAGTTGTCTCTCATTCTGAAACTCACCCGACCGACGAGACTCTCCGCGCTTCCAACGACCTCAAAATTCGGTTTCCGGTCCGCGGGACTGCCGGGCATACTGTGGGACAGGCGCTCTGCGCCGACGCTTCCGTTACTCTCTCTGGTCCAGGAAACTGACGAACGAGGAGAGGCGTCAGAGTGTTAGCTCGAATCAGTCACACCCTGCCTCCTTATCGCTTTCGATTCATTTTTACCGAGGCTATTTTTGCATTAGCGAGCATAGCGCACACAAACTGATTTAGTGACACACGAAGTGCTTTTCTCAAGCTTCGCGAAATTACTGGTGTTAGGTGTAAATCGAATTGCAGTTAAGAATAAGCATTAGGTAACAAGACTGTTAGGAATGTTAGTTCGAAAGCTGACAGAACGCGTGCTTCGAGCAGCGGTTGACCACCTGAGCAACACTTTGCTTCGTATCCACGTCTCTCTTCGTATGTTCTTTGTGTCGATCTCTCTCTCGGGAGATTTTATTGTGCAGGGGTTGTTCGAATGAAAAATGATTGTACCTTAACTCAATCAAGCTGTCTGCTTTTGTAGATTTTACATGTTAGGTTTATTCGATTTTCATTCGATAAAATTATTTTGACTACTTTAATTATTTTACCAACGGAAAATTAAACTCATTCTTTTATTAAAAAAGAAATATCTAATAATTCTGTGCTTTTTTGAAGAAAATTTTAGAATAATAAGAAAAATATTAAGAATTATTATATTGAGGAGATAGAGAAGCATAAATATATAATTCAAGAAAATAAATTGCTGAGAAAATTGAAACATAAATATATAATTCAAGAAAATGAATTTAATGAAATCTTAAATATAATGAAATACGAAAATTATTGCTCTGATATTCGAGCGTGTATTGATATTGATACTAATCATTTGCGATCGCTGCCTATACGGTATACGATTGCAAATGATTCATTCGCGTGCTTTAGTCACCTCTGCCGTGGTAGGACGACGCTCGGTGTGACAAGCAGGAGGCGCAGACGCGCCATTGTCGCGAGTCGACATTGGCGAGGAAGCCGGCCACGGCGATCGCTTGGTTCTGTGCCATTTTAAGGCCATTGGCGACGGTGCGCGAGCCAGGGCCCGACGACGTAGTGGCACCGGTCGCGGATCCGGCCGCCGGCGCCGTGGCGGTTTCAGCGGCTGCATCCCGCGACCGGAAGCTCGCTGGAGCCGACTTGCCACCGGCGGTCGCAGCATCGCGACGGGCCTTGGCACGGCGCTTCGACGACCGGCCGCCCAGCACGGTGACATGGGGTTTCCCTGTCGTGCCCCGCGCTACGCCACCCTCCGAATGCGGGTTCCACCTGCCGGAATCGCTCGATCCGCTTCCGGTTGACGTGTCCTCATCATCATCTAAGGCTACGTGCGAGGACACGGGGACGTTTTATCAATGGGTCACAAGCCTAAACGCGTCTATTTTGTAAGTCGGTCTTTTACTATGCTGGCGAACGCGACGAAATTTTGTTGCATGAAGTTCTATCATTAACTATGTATCGTATATGATTTATCTTTCTATAATTTTACGAATTCGTTTATTTTTAGCGCAACTCCAATCACACCTACAACAATTTTGATAGCAAGTTCCAATTTTTTCATTATTTTATTTATATTAAATATCCAAGAGAATTTAAATATCGTTAGATAAGTGCAATAAATTATAAAGTAAATTGATAGGTCATTAGTCTCCTCCGCCAGCACAGCGACAGAACAGTCTTTGCGACTCATTAAACCGGCGTTCCCGTACCGTGATTGCTCCAGACTGCGCAATCGACGCAGCAGCCCCGCGACGCGTAGGTATAATAACAGTTCGTCCCGTTTGACGAGGAAGCGGGGCTTGAGCTCGTCGCGGTGGTCGAGGTGTTCGCGCTCGTGGTGCACGACGCGGTGATAGTCGTCGTCGCGACGCTCGACCCGTTCGTCGTGCCGGCCGCCGCGGATGCTGCTGCGGTGGCTGCCGTCGTTTCCGTTGCTGCCGATGCAGCAGCAGGAATGTGCACGGCGGTGCCGGTGGTTGGGGTGCCGGTGGACGAGGACGGCGGGTTCCGTCGCGGCGGAGGCGTGGGTGGCGTCAACTGCCGCTCGATTCCGTCCTGAAGACTGCACGAGCGTGCACACGCACACGCGGGATAGGACGGCGAGGGAAGAAAAGAAAAGCGCAACGGCCGTTCTTAGTACGTTAATGCATGTATACGTATGGCAGAAGACCTATGCACCCCCAAGAGCCCCGAGATATTTTACTTAACACAAACATTATAGATATCACAGCAAATCTAATCGTTTTAATTTGAAATAATAAATATAAGGATTGCGTGTCTCTCCAATGCAGAAAAGCTTTTTCCTCTTCTCACGCACCATTTCAAATCTTTCATTTATTATTTATTTCACTTTTTGTAATGGATTTTAATTATTCAAGATTTCTTAAGGAGAGACATACTGTAAAATAATTGAAGATAATTTAAAAAAATAGTATTTTGAAGGAAACTGGCATGTATATATAAGCCATATTTTTATCGAGGCATTTGGAGGTGCTTAACAAGCATTATCGTCAATGTGCGGCGATAATCTACAATTAGTAGTAGTAGTACAAACAACATGCGATCAGCCGGGCATAAATGTTATTACGCGCGGATCCCAAACGCATCCCTCTTGCATTCTTCGAGATACATGTGCGACCCGCGCGTCTAATTATCCTCGTAATCTTGCATATCGACTCCCGTTTAATCGATTTACGTGAATGTCATTTCCGATTGCTCGTGAAAATGTAATTGAACGGGATTCTCGAGGTGTAATTAATGAAAAATACATGCAGTCGCGCAGAGCAAGCAATGCGTATCAACAAAAAGAAAAAAAATGATGGAAAGCCAGCTACTGATCGCCCTAACTTGTCTTACCATATTCGCTATTGGGATGGAGATAGTTACCGCTACCCGATCCACTGAAACGGTACGATAGTAAACAGAAAAGCGTAAGGGATAATGAGAGATGATACGAATCGGTCCGCTCTAAGAGGCGAAATAACTTGTCGCAAGTGGTAAAATTTTGCTAAAAGTCGCCTAAAAATATCAAAGATTCAAAAACCGGGGTACTGATAAATCGCGTCGTCCTTTTTTTTTTTACAAAATACAATTGTTACATTATCGCGCGCGTCTAACAAGGAGAAAATAATTAAATAAAACGTAGCGCTCTGTTTCGACTATGTAAATTTACGAGATTACTTCGTTTTGTTACGATGAGCCAATTAAAAAAATAAGATCAAACTGATGAACGTCCTGCATGCACTATAACGTGATGTACCGGGAAAGAGAGAAAACAACAAGATCTTTATAACTATCGATTACACACGGACATAGTAATCTAACAGACACAGGGCCACTCCCTGCAATTTATTGTTCGCACGCTCGCTCACTCTGTACGCGCTCTGTACTTACTCGACCACTTTGTAAGACGTCTGTTGCGCCGGATTGCCGAGGGCAGCGAGCGGTCTCAGAGGTATATTCTCTTCGGCCCCTGTCAGTCGCAGGTCAGCTCCCAACTGGTTCATCGCGCCGTCGCTTAGACCACTGTAGGATTATGTTTTTATGCATCAATTCATTAATATGTAACTAATTAATACAGTTGAACTAGTATAGTTTGATAAATTAATAACTTTTGTTAAAGATATTAGAGATAATATATAAGCAATTAACGTTTTAAATTAAACTTTAATATTTATCCAATAGGCGTAAAATTATAAAAATGTAGAATGTTGATTTTGAACGTTTAAGAAATTTCGCAAGTGACTAAAATAATTCAATAACGGATAGAAACAAATAATTACCCCGCTACATTTGGCACAATTTGGTGAGCGATTTGTCTGGTGACATCCGTGACGGCGGTCCTCCGTAACGAGGCATATGGTAGAAAATCTATGGAATTGGTCGGGGAAGCCTGTAAGAAAGTTTACGATATTAGAACGATCGACTGGAAAGAACTCTGTGTTAAAATGTTACATATACCTTCGCAGCGGCGGAGTTAACCTTCAACGATTTCGCTCTATGGAAATGGTGTCCTCTTCGCATGCTGGACCACACGCTGCCAAAGAGCGAGTGATTTCTCTGAAAATGTTAAATATTAAATAATTGCGTAATATGCTATTATAGAAGTTATTATTTAATTATTAATAAACTTTTTTTCGGGAAATAAGGTATAACGCGATCGTTGATCTCACCCTGTGCATAGGTTCCGGATTGTCGTCGAGGAGTTCTTCCAAATTACCGGAAATCGCGCGTTTTAATTCGGGGCCAGCTTCGTGTAACGTTCTTAATCCGGCCTTTTAAATTAAAATTGCATGTAGCAAGTATTATTATAAAATATTCAAGTATGAGTACATCTCTAATTGTAAGTCATTAAATTTTTATTACGTTAATTTTTCTTCTAAAAAAAAACTCACCTGAAGAGTCACGGTGTTGTGACAATCTCTGTCACCGTCCTTCATTTCCTGCTCCTTGCGTTTTTTGAATCGACGGAAATAGTCCTGGATGAGGAAGGTCGCGTAAAACTTGCCGACCGTCACCTCGTCGTCCACTAGAAAGATCGATTCGAAGTGTAAATTTAATTCCGCGAAAGAAAACAAATTTTACGGTGGAGAAACCCTTACCTCCGGGCGGTGGTACGACTTGATCGAGAAGCTTCGGGCTAGTCCTCTTCCAGATCTTCTTGATCACCGCCCTAAGTTCGGCATTCGCGTCGTCAATGTTGCCCTCCGTCTTAATCCTTAGCGACGTCCTCACGACGGCAAACAAAGTCGCGTTGAACAATACGGTGCCGTCGCTGTTCAGCGGCATGTTCATTGAGACGAGTCTCTGAATTTTCAATTTCGAGATTAGGGACGATTTCGTTAATTTGAATTCTACTTTAAATTACGTGACATTCTCTTAGTTTGTTCGTTAAATACGAACGATAAAAGTTTATCCGTTAAAATCTATATAATTATACAGGCTTGGTCATAAATAGAAAGCCCCACAAGTTGAGGTAAATGTCCTATATATAATAAAAAAATAAATTAAAAATAGTTTTATTGAAAAATATTTTTATAATAATTTTTTATAATAATTTTGTTAGTCCTCATTTGACTAGACTTTCATTAACGCCTTTTCCAAGAAAATAAATTGAGGACGCTTTACACTTATGACCAAGATTGTATAATGAGCATCATTAGTCTCATTTGCTAACCTTGCAAGCTACCCTGTGGGGACACAGCTTTCCGAAACCCAAGGGCGGCGATATTTTCCGTAGTAACGTTACTACGTCGAGATGTTTAATTCGCCCCTTGGCGTCGGGATCGTATTCGGACCACAGGCGAATAAACTCGTCCAAGTGGTGCGGCCCGAGAATCGACCAATCTCTCGTCAAGTAGTCGAAGTTGTCCATGATAACGGCAACGAAGAGGTTGATAATCTATTTTCCGCGAGATACATAGTACGCAAATTAAATTATAATATCTATCGGAGATCTTAAATAATAAAATAAAACTTATACAAAGTGGAGATAATTACGACGATATACACTTACGAGAAATGAACAGAGCACATAGAAAGATATGAAGTAAGGAAATGCAATGTCCGATCCGCAACTATTCTTGTCGATTTCGTCGCTGTTATCATCGCATTTAACTTCCTCTTGCGACGAACAATCCATCATTATTTCTTGCCACGCCTCGCCTACGGGTCGCAAATATTCGATCGATCATGATTTTTCTCAGTGGTGTTACGCTTACTTTCGACGGCTAATTACGTAATACTTTGCGATTGTGCATATCTTTATTGCATGTAATTATTATATTGCATCAAATTATTGAAAAAAATTGCGTATTGATTTCTGCTAAGCGAAAACTATTTCGAAAGTTTGATCAATCGTAACATTTCTATTTTTTAGTACCAAATATCTTAAGTCAAATAAAATATTCGTACCTGTTGCCGATCTAAACAGAATTAACACGGCCTGCGGAAAGGACTGGAAATTATTATTGCGATTTATCTCGGTGTCGTCGTTTATCGCGATCTTTCCAAAGACCTGAAAAGAAACGCTCGTTTGCATCATCGCCGTTTATCGTGCTCCAAACGTGTTTTTTCATTGATCGGCCATGCTTACCTGCATGCCTATCACAGCATAAATGAAAAAAAGCATAATGATGAGAAGAGCGACATAAGGCAGAGCCTGAAAGGACTTGATAAACGTCCACAAAAGTGTTCGGATTCCTTCCCCCCTGCTCAGTAGCTTGACCAATCTCATTACGCGAAACAGCCTAAAGAAATTGATGGAAATGATGCTGGTGGATCCAGGCTGCAAGGATGACAAAATAGTTTAGTGACAGTTTTACTTCCCGCCCCTTAAATATAATCGCGAATATTGCCTCGGGTGCTCGATCAAAGTCGAGCGCAACGGATACTCACGTTAACTTCCGAATAAACGATATCGATGAAACTTCCGAGCACGATAATAAAGTCGAATACATTCCACGCATCACCGAAGTAATTCTGTAAATTAATAACGAGCTCGCTTGTGAACATAATTAACGCTGATACAAAGTGAAATTGAAAAATGAAACATTTCAGACCGAATGTGAGATGTAAGAAACGATTACGATATAAGATATATTGACGCGAATCTGCACCTTAAATCGAAATGCGGCCAACTTAAACACAAACTCAAGGGCGAACACGGCGGTGAAGACCATGTTGAGAACATCCAGGACATCCGTGTACATCTCCGGTTGCCGGTAAAATTTCATTGCAAGCGTCACGGTGTTGATCATAATTAGCGTGAATATTGTATACTCGAACGGTTGGGAAGTGACGAACCACCAGACTTTGTACTGTATTCGATGTTTCGGTATATATCGGCGCACTGGCTTAGCTTTCAGCGCGAACTCGATGCAATTTCTCTGGAGAAAGAAGCGATTATTAACAATTCATGATAGGATCCTCGTGTGATCTCAAAGTATTTTAATTTTAACCATTTTGTCGTTAAAGAAAATTATAACGGAATTACATAGCGATACTGTATTCCCATTATGTTCCCATTATTTTATTTAATAATTTTGATATGAAGATTGCATTACATCTTATTTTCACAAATATTGCAGTTTGATAAACGTTTTTTTTTTATGCGTTTGTTTTACAGTTAATTGAAAATGAGAATATTTTTGGGATCATGCGTGATTTCGTTGTAACATTAATGCTATTACAATTTGAACATAATAATTAATTTAATATTCGCATGATTCACCTGATTTTTATCGAGCTCGCAGTTTTTGTACTCTTGCTCGCCTTCGTTCTGAAAGGTGACAATAACGAAACCGACGAAGATGTTCACCATGAAGAACGCGATGATAATGATGTAGATGATGTAGTAGGCGGCCACTATCGGCCGAAAGTTATGAATTGGTCCATGATTTTCTTGGTTCGAGTCGATTGACCACTCTAACAGTCTGTTAATAGACACGAGGACAACATTAACTATTTAATACCTTGCATTTAAAACTGCTTATTCATTTCTTTTTTATTTTCTTAATTTTCGTAATATTGTTAACAAAATTACGCGTTTATTGAAATATATATGAGAGATGGAATACTTGTCGACAAAGAAGCAAAGAACAACAAAGCAAAAATCTAAGAAAGTAACAGAAAAAAGAGAGATATAAGAAAAGGGTCTTCTTAATGGAAACTTTGTTGTGTCGACATTGAGATTGCTGTAAAAGCAAAGTTTGCATAAGTAGCCTTTTGTACTGTATTTAATGTATCCTGATAGAAATATGAAAACGGTGTTCCTTGTAAACGCAATGCAAAATATACTTACGATGGCCAACCTTCGAAAGTCGAGACTGTAAAAAGGGTCAACATCGCCTTGGCTACGTTATCGAAATGAAAACGATGCAGCTTCCATTCTCTCTGTTGTACAATCGGCCTGTTAATATTACTGTTTTCGAATTCCAAATAAGTACCCCTGGAAAGGAGAGTTTCTTGCACTGCATTCTGAACGTGTGATTTGTATTCGATTTTTCGATTCGAATTTTTCGTGAATTAGTGAAAAATCTTATTATAAAAATTTATTTATTACATTTAATATATTTTTAGATTGTATATGCTCTCTCGTCAACACATTATTATTATATGAAAAACTCACTGATACTTCTTAAAGATATTTATGTAATTTCCGCGTCGCAATTCTTAGATTTGCAATTAAACGAAATTGTATATCATTTTAATTTAAAGCGTAAATAATTAAAACTTACTGACACTCGTCCTCCGTCATTTTCGATGCATCGGTACAATAGAAAAATTTGCCCTATACAACACAAGAAGTCCATCAATTTCGATCGCCGTTAATGTGTCCGTTGATACGGAACTAGAATTTACGCAACATGTTAAAGCTGCGGGCGACACGCTAGCGTTCTTGAAATTTAATTTGATGCCATTTACTAAATTAAATAATTACTTTTCGCGCGAATAGTTTACGTACACACGAATATCTATTCGATCAAATACGAAATATAATTAGACATATAATTAGAATATATTCTTCAATGTCTCGTTGTTTACATAAAAGTGATAAAATTAGTTTTGCTACAAGGCAACCTGCTATCTTACAACTCGATGCGATTGAATCCTTTATGTAGAATTAAAATCTCAATGATCGCCAGCATGACGGGTTACACATCAGCTGTGAATCGGCCATTCTTGCAGTAGCATTGTCAGCGGCAGCAACAATGAGACGTGATCGAGCAAAGTAAGAGGGTGTTAACGTGAGACAAAAACGTGGTATGGAAAAAAAAAAGGAACATTCCTCGTCGGCACGTGCATACATATGTACAACAAGGTACGGAGCGATGCGTGGGATTTTCTCGACGATTCCGCGACCACGTCCATTATAAATTATTAAGCGTTTCGCCGCACTTTGTGGTACACGGACATTGAGTGCATAAGCACGCTGAGGGAGAGGTGTCGGTGAACAGGTCCTTCGCCCCTCTCGCCTTGAAACCTTGCGCCGCGACCATGTGGACAGAGCGAGACGGTGCAATAATTACGAATAATTAAGAACACCCTCTCCAATCTTCCGAATTTCGCGCAAATTAATCTTCGTCCTTGTCGCTTGTACGTTTCACTTGGTATCAAAATTCCAGAAAAAATAATAACGATATACAAAGTCTCGCACGTAGTTTTCAGCTGATGGTGACGTTACGCATAAAGAGATTGCTATAGAAAGATCAAATTTAATTTTTAGATCATTTTTAGATCTCGTTTTTAACAATAATTGACATAAAATACAATTGGAATTATATCCAATCGTAGATGTATATATATATATATATATATATATATATATATATATCAAAAGAGATAAATAATAATATATTAACTCTACGTAACTTTATCGTCAAATCAACGGACGAATTCGCGTAGTAATGCAGCAATTATTTATTCGAGGAGATAATGTGTTATTTTCTGAAAGAGACGTTCGGAAACATGGCGGAGGTGTATTTTCAGTGGGCGCTATTATTGCACCTCGGCGGTTTAAAGGGCCGCAATCCATAGACGCACGCGTTGTAATGCGCGCCTTGTAATGCTCTCGATGAAATCGTTCGTGTCTACGTGACCGCTCCATTATCCGTCGACATGGCGCGCTCGCGTGGGCTCGGACACGACATGGGAAAAAAGCACGAACAATGGGCCACCGTGACGCGCCAAATTGTACTAATTGCCACCTACGTAACACGAGCTGGTGCGGGCCAAAATAACGAAACAGATTGAAACAACAACGCAGAGCCCACCCCGTCCCCCCCCCCCGCTGACAACAGCATATAACTGACGATTTTGTGATCGCCTTCTCCCATCCGCCCTCTTTTCCTATCTCCTTCCTTCTTTTTATGTAATCCATAATTGCTTGCAAGTAAAAAAGCACAGGCGTCGTACGTGTCGCGGCTCGTGCAGAAGCAGCACTATCGTCATATATTCGCGGCATATATATCTTCTGTTCTCCTATCTCGTTATTTTAACGTTAATTTCTCTTCTTCTACGTCATGTCTCCTGACTCAGATATCGTGCTTTGCGTATCTTTTTTTGCATAAGATGATAAAAAGTGACGTTTGTACGATGGGAATATTTATATAAAAACGTTCCTGCAGCTTACAGAATAGACTATCATTATGAGTGACATTAAAATATTCATCGAACACCGTCAAGCGACGCTTATGTTGCCTAAGAAAACGTCGACAAAGTTTATAATTCACTTCCACAATGTTACCCTCTCTCTCTTTAATAATTGCTAGAGAAACCCTAATAGACCATTAATTCTATATGATTATCTGTTTCAATATTATTTTATTATTAGGAGGCGTATTATAGTCTCGCAATCTTTCATTTTATCGAATATTTTTCCATGTTTTGATAATTTACTCTTTTATATAATTTTCTTCGCAATAAGAATGATTCGATAATTTTAACAATAGGACGATCAAATTTGAACTAGCAGATTCGCGAGCGTGAAATATTCGCGAATAATTATTATTAAATGTATGGTAATTATTTTCAACATGTGACGCCTTAGATATTCCGTCCAACATCAATGATCCACTCCTCCATCTCGTATTAAATTCATCACTTTCCCTATAAGAAAAATTATATTTAATAAATTATTCCATCCGGCTGTAAAAATACCATATTTCTATCGTATATTTTTCGCTACATAGGTATTACTCTACCAACTTGCTTTCATGTAAAGCGCATTGATTAATGTTTCTCCTAAATATATGTAGTTTCAATATATAATTTTCACATGGAATATAATATTTTGGCATGATAATATTCTCGTGAAAAACTCATCCCTACTGCGTGAGGATATCAGTTCGAGTGTAGCTACGCTCATATTTGTGATCAAGATAGACAGGAATGTGAAAATTCCGCGGCTTGTAAATCCGATTATCACAGTAATTACTTTCCTCGCTTCGTATCGAAACGAATGTTCGCGCACTCGTCGTTCAAAATGAAAAAAAAAAAGTTATCCGAAGTCCCATGCAACACGTTGGGCGAACCGTATAGCGATTAACATCGTCGTGATGCAAGCAGATTTATTTGCCACATTAATAAGCATTATTCGAGGAAGCAGAATGACAGTATTTCGTTCTTCGCGGCATCGCGTTCATTTGAGACTCGAAATTTCAATAGAGTCTGCAATTTCGCGAAAACGGAGCGATATATCGATTTTGAAACAAAACGCTCACGGGATATCGTCGCGAGTCTCATTCCGCTTCCGTAGTGTGACTGTATGTAACAAAGTCGGCAGAGTCTCGCGCAAAATACGCGGAAGTACGTCGGAACTTTTGTATGTAACATCTAAGGGGCGTTACCCACTAATGCGTCTCGAGTCCCGATCGGACCGCATGTGAATAACTTTAGCGCTATTTCATACTTTGCGACTATGAAACACAACGCTGTCTTGCGAACATCTGTGTGATCTCTCTACGGTTGCTCGTACAATCTATCTTTCATCTAAGCCCTAAGTTCAGCTTTACAGTTTCTATTCTTCCTCGTGGAATCGTGTGAGTCGTGGAGAAAACTGGTGTCTAGTCGTGACAAAGCGAGACGAACAATTATTTTCCACTTTCGCACTTTGGCGTAAAAAAAATCGCCGTTTATAAATTAGCTTTCAAATGAAGTAGATCGAAATTATTGTATAATTATAATATTTTTAACAATTTTTATATGAAGATGCGTCACAAATGCTAATGAAGATAATTCGGTATTTTGTCATTAATCATAAATTCGATATAAATCGATATATTTCAGTAACTAATTTGTTGATAATGAAGAGTCTTCATTAATGATAAATTCATTTTCATTTCGTTATTAATTATGCGATTTGCCATAATTCAATCGATGCCATTTTATCGTGTGTCGAACGCCGTTACATTAAAGTTCGCCTCGTTTTATCACGTCATCACGTGTAACTCGTGGTTTTCGGTGCACGTGGACGGCCAGCATGCACTACGACTAAAGCTTCATTCTCACATACAGCGAAACTGGCATGCCTGGTTAAGAGGATGTCTATCTTTAAATGGGGATGGGGGGAAGGAGGGCCGTATGGCGATATATGATATGCGTATCGTTGGTTGTGTGACGAATAAATATATATATATACAAAAATATAGATATATATATAGTTTGCACGTCGACGTATAATTACACGACAATCTCGCCTGGTTTTTCTTGGTTAAAAGCGTTATATTGTTAATAACAGCGTTACCGTGCTCGAGGGTGTTGTCGTAAAAGGGAAGATGTATAGAGAGAGAGAGGGAGAGAGAGAGAGAGAGAATATAAAAGTGAGAGAGAGAGAGAATAAGTGAGAGAGAGAGAGAGAGAGAGAGATATCGGCAGCAACGAGATATACACACGTGCATACATTCGCGGGGTGATCCGTCATCATTTTCGTGTGTTTCCGGCTGTCAGGATCGCGCGCGATAGCACTATAATTAATGATCGACTGTATGATGATCGATATGTCGCGCAGATAATCAGATAATACCCCGTCCGTATCGAGCAGAGATAATTTCGCAGCAAAAGGAACCTTTCGGAGAGGAAGTTTCCCTCGTCGAAACATGTCTGTGTAATATCATTCACCACGTTATTACGTTAGAAGCTTTGCAACGTGTTCGAAGTCGTTTCGATGCTGTAAAATGTCGTGCCTTGCTGCTGATACGTTTCCCTCGGTTTAGGATGAAGTTAAAAATAAAGTGAGAAAAAGGATTCTCGAAACAGACTTAGGCAAACTTTATAAATCTTTTAATCTTTTCTAAGTATCAAGAAAAATGTAAAAAAGGTAATGTTAAAATAACTTTTTTTTTCTCAAGTCTGATTTTTTTTAAAATTGAGGAAGATATTGGGAGTCATAATATTGCAAAATACAAAGTAAAGGCAGATATAGGACTAATTTTCTATCATTATTTTTAATTATTATTATTATTATTTAATGCTTTCTTTGTTATTCTTACCGATCAATATTATAATAATGACTGATTTTAAATTAATAACAGTATAATTTACAACAATATTGTTAATAACATCCCGGATAAAATTATCCAAAAAACAATTAAGCATATAATTTGTTACAAAAATTTCATTTGAGAGAAAGAATATTTAATATCTAGTGTAATTAATTAACGTTTTGCGATATCACGTAGCTATCATTACACTCTACTTTCCGTCACTCTCCGTATTTTGCTTAGAGAAATTCGGTCGTCCGAGGTGCTCTGCCGGAAATTTATCGCCGTGGGCGACGGAAATGAGCGTAAGTGCAAGGATAGAAGAAAAATAGGAGGGTGAGGGAAGGTAGAAAGAAAGATAGAGAGACAGAGAGAAAGTGGTAACGCAATCTCGTTCGCTTAGTAAGCTTTCTAAGTGGATGGCTGGATGTCTCTTTACCTTAAACAGCTGTACCCCGATAACAGCGAACATGAACTGTAGGAGATAGGTGACCAACATAATG
The DNA here is from genome assembly GCF_000956235.1 of Wasmannia auropunctata. Classification (NCBI taxonomy): domain Eukaryota; kingdom Metazoa; phylum Arthropoda; class Insecta; order Hymenoptera; family Formicidae; genus Wasmannia; species Wasmannia auropunctata. The sequence goes on from NW_012027683.1 coordinate 233,220, forward strand.
TTGCCGATCGTTTTAATGGCGACAATCACACACTTCACTACGTACTTTTTCACGTAGCGTTTTCGGTTGCGGACGAGCAGGGCGAGCGAGCACAGCGGGGAACACGTGGGGTGGTGAGAGAGTGAGAGAAAACAAAAAAAAATAGAGTAGCATTAATTTAGGGTGGCCGAGTATCATCACTCCAGGGGGGCTAGAGGGGCTAGAGGGGCTAAGGGGGCTTAG
>NW_012027683.1:233491-234216 GCF_000956235.1 Wasmannia auropunctata
CGTAACCTATCATAGACTGAAAACAGAGCCGTGTGTCACCACGCCGCGTCGGCTTCCTTAAATTTAATTTAACATCTCAAAAAAAACAACGTCACAAAAATTCATCACGCCTTGTGGATACTTTAGGGGAATAAAATAATTATTATTAATAATTGTAATTTTTTGTTACTAAATACTTTCCAAAATATTTCATAAAGTTAGAAAAATCCCGGTATTTTCAATGGAACCAATTTATATATAAACATTATATTTTATCAATAATTGGATAATTGTCGTTGCTTTCGTGATTTATAATATATTATTTTATCCCCCTAAAATATCCAGAAGGCGTAATGAATTTTCGTGACATTGTTTTTTTGGTGAGATGTCAGTAAATTAAATTTAACGAAGCCGACGTGGCGTGGTGACACATGGCTCTGTTTTCAGTCTATGATAGGTTACGATCGTAGGAGAAAAGGATAAGTAACTCGTAACGACTTTGCTCAAGACCCTCTTTGTAACGTTTCACGGATGGCTTGAGGAAATATGTTTGTCAGGACATACAAAGTTATCTCGCACGGCCACTTAACGTTGAATTATGGCTATAACATCCGCTTATATTAGCAGAAGATATTTCTAAAATTATTACAGCAATTAAAACATGTCTTGTACGAAAGGATCGTTTTGCGAAGGTAAAAAGTAAATGAACGTGTATCTCTTTGTCGATTTTTGCAAATCTCAACGTA